>NC_092630.1:63782124-64084233 GCF_039555335.1 Amphiura filiformis | reverse complement strand
TATTTGCAAACATGAAACAAGCATATTGTGAAAGTATCAAAGGGGTTTCTTATGAAATGGCACTTAACTAGTCACTGGCATAACTTATTTTTTCAAACCAAGGCATTGAAATCATGCATTTAGAGGACATTTGCCAAAAATCATCCAAGATAGCCGATATGGCACAAAATCAAAATTGCACTAAGTAGGTGAACTTTTTTTCACAACCAAGAATTTCAATGTTATTGGGTTTAATATGACCAATTAGTAGGTGTATGTAAACAAAATCTTAAGTTTTGAAGGTCATTGACTCATTCACAACAATAGAGATTATCCTCATCATGCTCATGTGTATTCCTGTAGTATTCCTCATTCAAACCAAAGTAGCACTCAATACATTATGAGTATCTTTGTTCAAACCAATTCAATGCTTGACCTCGGAGTTACCTGCATGACTATCGCGGGCTATTTTGAAACAGTTATGGTTGCACATTCAGGTACTTCTTTTGAAAGTCCTAAACAAGGTATAGCCAGCAGCAAGTTGTAGATGTTATAGGCCTAAATATAAGAAAACGTTTAGGGTTAAGATATCAGGTGAACAATACATCGAATGAGCACGAAACTTCACATTTATGTTCAGAAAGGTGTCTTCTTAACATGATTTGAAAGGAATATAAAAATTCCAAAGGGAAGCTGGTGATTTAATTTGTAACTCGAGATCTACTTGTTCAATTTTTTAACCTTTTTACAGAGGGTATGATAGAGGTATTACTGGCAACTCTGCCAAATTACAGCTCAGTAGGCCACGTTTTTCACCTGATCTTACTGATTTGAATATTTTGTGCCATTCTTGAGCAGTGCTAAACTCAGCCACTGGCAATTAAGCGCACTGTGGCGATGGACCAATTTTGACTCGCACTTACAGAAAAACAAAATAAGTTATGTTGCTGTAATTTGCAAGATAGTTACAAAATATAATTGGCAGTAACTTCCCCAAATTTTACAGAAAAATATTGAAAAATAAAAGAATGAGATCAATTTAGAAATGTATGTGCAAGCAGTGCACAGTTGAGCTCCCTGCATGTCTATGGGAGTGTTCTAATCAAGTTGATGGTTCATTGGTCATCCCTAATATAATGGCCCAATTCGAGCCTGGAAAAGGCTATCCCCTCTTACAACCTATCGACAGGTCTGATTTCTATAATGAGGTGTCACCGGGTTTGCAAGAGATAATAATGCCAAATCTAAACACCGTGAAATTTACCACATCACGACCAAGCTCACATTGGGCGCCCATTCATTTTTAAAGGAATTTTACCAAGTCACCTACTCAGTAGGAAACAAATTTGGAAAATTGTATCTTATCACAAGTAAACAAAATAATTACACAGCTTGCTCTTGCTAGCTTTTGTCAGGGTCAGGGATATGTATGAACACCAATATGAAGTCAATAAACATTAGCTAACATTCAATTAACTGTGATAGATAATGGACTTAGTTTTGAGCAGTGTAGTAATTTTCTGAAGTAAATCGCTTGCTACACAGTTTTCTATACAGAATGATGTTTACTTTGTAATCAGGCCAGGCCAGGATCCTGCTAGTTTTGATTAACCAATCAGTTATGTGTATTGTAAGCATGTGATGGCTATAAGCCAATTGAAAACATGTTTCTAAAAAAGGCTAAAAAATTCCTACTCCTGGACAGACTTTTTTCTGGGTTAGGGCTAATTAGTAAGTTGTCAGTGTGGCAAGATTAGATATTAAGGCATACAAACTAGGGTATGAGATATTAGGAATTATTTCCTAGACTCTTATTCACAAGGCTGGTGTGCTACAATACCTATTCATGACACATGATATGTAAGGGATAAACTGTGCATATGAGATGTGGGGGAAAGTGGCATCATTTCACTGCCGTGAAAAAACACAAGGTCTCATTTAATCTACACTTAAAAGTTACTTAAGTTTATGTATGATTCTTGCAAACAGGATAGAGAAATGTTGGGTCATATTGGACATGGTGGAAACAATGCGTATGCTGATTCCTTGGTGTGGGATTTGTAACGAGATATGTGTCACGATATGGATTTGGAAACGATCCTAGATTCACTTCAGTAAAGCGCGCTTCAGACTCCGAGTATTGTACGTACAATATTGTATGTACAATATGCACGTTATTTAATCTATTGCCATTCTATTTCCAGTAATGTTTAAGTTCTAACGAATGTTTGATGACGAAAAATCGATAATATGTTACATACAATATCTAGCAGAAATATATTATCGATTTTACGTCATCAAACATTCGTTAGAACTTAAACATTACTGGAAATAGAATGGCAATAGATTAAAACGTACATATTGTACATACAATATTGCACGTACAATAAAAAGTCTGTATACTGCTTTAGGGATGCACTTTATCGAGCAATACAAAACCTTGAAGGATGACAACCAAAGCAATGCTTTAATCATGTTAATACAGACAGACATCTTTATCAACACAGTTTTGAATGGATTCCGGCTTCAGCCCAGCAAAAAAAAAAATATTGATTTAATAATATTAAAATGTCAGGTTATATAAATATCATGAATACGTTTTTTAAATGTTATTTTAAAATATTTTGTCAACAGTAAAATCACATTCTGTTAGAATATTTCGCATCACATTTTGTCAAAAATGTCTTATGAATATTATTAAAACGTATTTTCACTCTTTTTAAAACCCGCCATTTAAACCTTTTCTGTAAAACGTTGTGTGTTTGCTGGGTGGGAATGGATTCAAATATTTTCACGGACAGAGTAACTCCCGCAGGTTTTCTCCGGTTTCCTCGGTGTATCTAAACCTGGACTTTTCCCCTGAATATATTAATCCGCGTTGTCTCCTGTATTGAATATGATAAATAAAGGTATAATAAAGGTATTGGAAAATGGCGCAAAATATTCTAAGTAAACCGTTGACTTCGATAAGCTCCAATCAATCCAAGAACCCAACACCAACTTACGGAGAGAATAAATGATTTTGTAAGATAATTATTGCAATGTCTATAATCATTAGTTTAGTTTAGTTTTTATTCAGCTTGCAACATACAAAAGACAGGGAACCAAATAATACAGAATAAAGATTAAGCAATTATGTCCAAAGCATCAAAAAAATAAAAAACTAGAGATAATTTGCGCTCACAGAGCGCAGACAATCGCAAGGCATGTAACCTTTTAATGGCCGTTTGACCTGACCTTTGACCTTAATGTTTCCCGGGTCACGAGGTTTGTTGTCACCGAAATTAGGCCCCCATACCCCTTACAGACAATGAAATTACGGTATAAGATTTGACCCCAGATAACCTTTGACCTGACCCTGCAAAGTGTTCCAACATATTCCCCCTGGTCAATAAGTTTGTTGTCACCAAGTTTGAGCCTTGTACCCCTTACAGATGTCCAAAAAATGCATTTCTAAAATTTGACCTTTGACCTGACCCCTACAAAATGTTCCCCTGGTCATGAGATTTGTTGTCACTGAGTTTGAGCCCCATATCCCTTACAGATGTCCAGAAAAGGAAATTGTAAGATTTGACCCAAGATAACCTTTGAACTGACCCCTGCAAAGTGTTCCAAAATATTCCCCTGGTCATTAAGTTTGTTGTCACAGAGTTTGAGTCCCGTACCCATTACAGATGTACAGAAAATGCATTTCTTAAATTTGACCTCTGCATGACCTTTGACCTGACCCCTGTAAAATGTTCCCCTGGTCATGAGATTTGTTGTCACTGAGTTTGAGCCCCATACCCCTTACGGATGTTGAGATAATGCAATTGTAAGATTTTACCCACTTAATGACCTTTGACCCCAATTCTTTGTACAACTTTTAGAAACTGGCTAAAGGCGATGCAGGTATGCAAGTGACGACATTTGTGTTATGTAATTTGTGGAAGAAGAAGCATTTTTAGTGAAAATCACATTTCGATCATAATGACCTTTGGATGACCTTTGACCCCGAGTTGGTCATGTAACATTTGTGCCCCCACCCAATGGTCCTTGTGACCAAATATGGTCACATTGGCTTAAAGCACATGGCTACGATGGCTCGTTAAAAGTTTGACAGAAGAAAGAAAGAAAGAAAGAAGAAGAACTGACCAAAAACAGAACACTCGCAAATTGGAAATTTGCGATTGTAAATGAAAAAAAAAATAAAAAATAAGCATACAATATATACGTATACAAACTAGAAAATGCCATCTCAGATTGGAATGTCACACACGCCACATGAGAGTGTTTAATCCATTGTGATTCTAACCCAGGCTTTTATTAGTTGACCTGTCTGGTTAATATTTTGTGTGTTAAAGAAAGTAGACAAAGAACTTGAATTAATAATTTGTGAGGCTTCTGGCGAGATGTCACAAATTCTCAAAATAAAACATTTTGATATTAATCCGCGATGTTATAAGGCCCGCCCATTACGAGCTGATCAAATTATAACTCAAGATGAAACTCATAAGGAGTCACATATTTGTCCAAATAGAATTGTTTTAATGTCGCGATTCCGTGCAAATTTCTTGAGTGGAGAGGGCAATTTACTGACCAGCGTTGAGGCAATATTTGTGAAAAATGGTTGTCTAGGACAATTTGTCCTTGACTTTTGGATTTGTCACTGTATCCAAGAAGTTTTAGATGTTCTCGGAGCTTAGGATTACCCATGTTATCCTCGAGTTTCGATTGAAAGAATGATATAAGAGTTGTTCCAAATAATTATAATAAGGGTTATTCTAAGCCTTTGTGGCTGTTGAGATTGGCAAACAGCTAAATAATGTTCACTTGATTTGTTAGGAGTGGCCATTCTTTTCCTTCCATTCTGTTTATTTCTTTTCTCTCTATACAGGCCAGCATGCTTATAGGCATCTTACCCTGCTTGGGCTTGGTCCTACCAGGACCCAAGTACATGTCCGCATGGACTTACCGGTTAAACAAACTAATAGGCTGTTGACCATACCTGTATTGTGGGTGTACAATGAAGTATGACATTATTGTTATGATATTTGTGATGCGATCAGGCAAAATCAGTCGGAACTCGGAGATATAAAATTTTCAGTTTCTTATAGGATAGTAAAAAGCATTCTCAAAGCTGTATTTTGCAGAAAACCCCATTGAAATTGGGCAACCAGTTCCGAAGATATGAGCAACTAAAGCGTTTCCAAAACAATAGGACACAAAAGCAAATATTTCCTTTCTTTGGCTATATCTCAAAATCAATATCTCCGAGTTCCGACTGATTTTGCTTGATCGCATCACATTTTAGTTTTTGCAGGCCAGCCTTTTTTTACGTAAAACACATGAACATCAAATCGACTGAAAAATGTAATAAGAGTTTCGGGAACTCTGTTTTAAAGGTGCCCCATCCCTCAATCTCCTAATCCATCAGTCCATGGAAGAAGGTACACCACATTTACTGATAAAATAAAACAACCCATAACTTGCTAATGTTTGTGTCTATTTTTCTGTCTTCTGCCACATTTTGTTCATCGTATTGTATGTCGATCTTGTCTTCAATGTCTTGGAATTATATCGTGTCCTCATTTATACAAGCAGAAATCAGCTTCGTATAGAATGTCCGGCACACAGCGACAACGGCCTGGTAAATAATTATATTGTACAGGCATTGAAACTAAATCAATACCCGGGATCAATACAGGTGTATCTGCTATGCACGATTTGATATTCAGACGATAAATCTGTGGATACCGGGGTAGAAAATGATGAGTATCTCCGGTAATTTTTGTTTTAAAAAGAAGCCAGTTGTAAGGCCTGCACTTGAATATATGGGTTAAAAGAACATGATAGTCGTTAGCGAGCGTATTGACAAACAACCGTGTGTTTTGAAATCAAAAACTGACAAAAATTCAGATTTTATATGTGCAGAAAAAAAAGACAGCTGCCCTCGGGTTACTAGCCACAGTGTAGACCGCCGCGCTGGTGGAGGCAGTCTATGGCAGATGACGTACCAGGCTCACTGACATCTACAGAGGTCAGTCACTGGGCTATTGTAAATAGTATAGCCTTAGTCGGATGTCCCTCGGCCCATTATAAGTCTCAAAACTATTAAACAGGTCGGAACAAAATGGTCGTGCGTGGCTATTGAAGAACAAGTGGATTCGATCTACCATCATAGCGATTTCTGCCATGAAGATATCGGGGCGATGACACTGTGCGGCAATGATGACTCTGTAGAGAGTTTTAACTCTCAAAAGAATTACATTCATTGTTCGTTCGGTACAGATTGCTGTATACCACATTTTGTTGCACTCTGTAAATGATGTCAGAATTAATGAACTGAATAAAATAAACACATGCAAGCAAACAGACAATATGCCTCGTCATGCCCGTATACACCTCAACGAGCCTGAGATCATGACCCGAATTAGTAAAGGTCAAGTTGGCGGAAACGAACTCGATATAGGGTAAACTATGCCATAGTCGATATTTGATAAATAAAAATATGTTATTAATCATGATGTACGCATTCAGTTAAACTCGAAATTATACTGATGTTTATCACAATTAAATATTCAATAAATGGTTATAAAAAGTTTATATAATTAGTGACAGTAAAAGTAAAGTACAGACCTACCTTATAATTATTGAATGCAACATATCTTATAATTCGTCGGTCGCAACACATAGTGGCGTACGTGAAGGACAAAATACGTTTCCGAGCAAAACGTTTTTGAAGGACATGCTAGTAACGGAGTCGATACTCCTCCACTGCTATCTCTCAGTGGCCCGATTTCATTTGAAATTGAAGTTTAAGGTTCAAACTATAAAACTATATCTTAAATAGTTAACAAGGAATAACTATTATAGGATAATAGGTAGCTCTAAACCTATACGCCACTATGTGAAACGGAAAATTTGGAAAATCACTCTACGCCACTATGTGTTGCGATCGACGAATTATAATGAGGGCTCACTTACTGAACAATTCTGATCTTGGCATATACCAGTTTATTAATAGCAAAAGCCCGAGTAAAAACAAACAACAACTTGGGAAACTAACAAACAGAAGGAGTACAATGACTGAAAACATCAGATGTGAAAATCTATCAATTGTACACAAATTAATACAAATCGGAGTTTTATACATATATAAATGTAATAGCCAGAGTATGTACAATGGCCAAGTGGACTATATAGAAGTCTAGATATAGGGGCGAAAAATAGACCAAACAATCAAAGAACCAGTGTTTCTATTTTTTGTCTATTTTCTCTCAATATGTTTCTAATTGCTCAGTGTATCAGAGGCTCCGGAAGATTTTGAATATTGGGGGGGGGGCAAAATTTTTGGGCTCCTCCGAGGCAGGTGGGGGTACGGAAGCGCGGAAGCTTTTGAAATGCACACATTTTTACATGAATTGTACCTTACATTTTGAATTATACCCTAAAATTATGAATTTTACCCTAAAATTATGAATTTTACCCTTAAATTTATGAATTTTACCCTAAAATTATGAATTTTACCCAAAAATTTATAAATTTTACCCTAAAATTATGAATTTTACCCTAAAATTATGAATTTTACCCTAAAATTATGAATTTTACCCTAAAATTATGAATTTTACCCTAAAATTATGAATTTTACCCTAAAATTATGAATTTTACCCTAAAATTATGAATTTTACCCTAAAATTATGAATTTTACCCTAAAATTATGAATTTTACCTAAAATTATGAATTTTACCTAAAATTATGAATTTAATCCTAAAATTATGAATTTTACCCTAAAATTATGAATTTTACCCTAAAATTATGAATTTTACCCTAAAATTATGAATTTTACCCTAAAATTATGAATTTTACCCTAAAATTATGAATTTTGCCCTAAAATTATGAATTTTACCCTAAAATTATGAATATTACTTTCGATTATTGGGGGGCTCTTGGGTACTTGGGCCCCTCACCAAATTATTGAGGGGGGCAGGCCCCAGGCCCCCCGGTTCCGGAGCCACTGTGTATTATGGCACCTTTTGTATCATGTACATAACCAGCTTTTTGGCCACTTATTATGCCTATTTAAGGGACCGATCGTTATTTACGGCAGGGGGGGGAATGGGTGTTTTGGCAAAATATCGACAAAAATTTCACGTTCCCCCTCGCGTCCGCTCAAAATTTTCGCGTTCCCCCTCGTTCTCCCAATTTTCTCCATTTAAAATTTAACAATCCCCCTCCTGGTTCAGCTAAAAATTGCGGGTTCCCCCCTCAAGATCACAAAAAAAATTCGCGTTCCCCCCTAAATTTACCCATTCCCCCCTGCCATAAATAACGATCGCTCCCTAAGTACCGGGCTTGCTACATGACAAGCGGAAATCTGAAATTGCCTCGGAAGCTATGACATTTGAACTTGATATTATCGAAATGTCAACAAAAGTTTATTCTTCTAATGTTTGCATACAGGCATGGTTTCACAATTATTACTAGCATGATTAGCGTGGCTACATGTAGTAACAGAATTAATACTTACATTATGTGGTACAAAATAATACCAGAGAGTAGATATTCTTGAGAGGGCACTCTATTCACGTGGTTTCTTTTCCAACGCTAAAAGATCACGAATTTTGGTGGTTTGCAAATGAAAAGTGTCCGCACTATCGATCGATTACGTAACTGTTATGAATAATTTATTAGGTTTTTCAATGCAATCGCCTCGACCCATTAATACATATGTGACGTGTCATGTCAAAAGGAGACACTTTTGGGCAGGTTATCATTTTGGAGGTTTTACATATCTTTAATATAAATATATTTTGCTCCACAATGCCGTTTTTCCCAATGTAATCGGACATTCCTAAGCGAAGATATTGAGTTTGTAAGTTATGGTATTATAAAATTGGAAATTGAGATATCGGCCTTTGAAAATATTATTGACAATGTTGAGAGTAGGAATTGCCTTGAAAATGTCTCCAAAAATACAAGATGCTAGTTATATTCGGGTCTGAAACTATCATACAATATTTTTAACATTAATAACATCACAAATTCGTAAAAGATTGGTAAAAAGAATTAATAAATAAATATATCAATAATTTAAAAAAAACAACAAAAAAAAAAACATCACAAATTCGCAACAAACCCAAATTGTGAAAAAAACCACCCACCGGCAGATTTTTGGCTATTTCTCCATTTATGATCCTGCCCAAAAGTGTCTCCTTTTGACATGACACGTCACATATTATCTGTATTATCAAAGTACTTGGAATAGCAATACGGTGAGTTCACTGAACTACGCCCTAATACTGATGGAGTTTTAATGGCGTTAATCCTCTCCATACACAGATGAACAAATACAATAGATGAAGGTCAACACGTATGACCTCCTATGTGACATGTTATATGCGATGTACAAAAACCTGAATATCATAAAGATCAGTATTCGTTTGTGCATATGAACTGCATATTTACGTTGCTAAATATTACTCATTATATATAATGACAAATATTGGTATAATAGATCCTACTATCATGGCGTCAGGTCAATGTTCATCATATCCCGTATGTTTCTTAAAATTCATTCATATTTGAGACAAATTGCTGTGCCCATTTTATAGGTGCACATGTAGATCCGTGTTTTTTTAAATTTTCATTTCATTTTAATGAAAGAATTAAGGTTTCAACTGCACGGGGGCCACAAGGGTGATACTAATTTTAATGCTATATTTTCAAAACGAATACGTGTTCCCGGTTGGCTCTATAACGATTTCACAGAAAAGGTATTTCTAGTACAATGCAGCGTCGGACTCTAGCTGAGAGCGCAGCCTAAGTCATTACGGACTCCAAGAAGGGCTCTCCATACACAAATGAACAAACACAAAGGAAGGTAGTCTCCTCCGTGACCAGCTTGATTTCGATGGAGCGGAACCAAATTGGCTGCAGAGGAGACGGTTCATTTTGCTATACAAATGAGTAGAGTGTCGTAGCCCTGATAATACGGTTCAGACGCTTTCATTAACCTGCTTAGTTGCTGTTCATGTTGTCATCCAAATTGAACAATGGGACTCTGGGCTAAAGCCTTCGTGCTGTGTGTCGTTGCTGTTGTGGTGTCTCTTGTTGTCAGAGTAATGCAAAAACAGAAATTGCCTATTATCATTGACGGGACAGTGCAGCCTGGATTCGAAGAGGTTCTCGAAGCTTTCAGGTACGATTCCTTACTCTATTGCAAGGGGGTGACACTAAATTCACGGTTGTTCTATTAGCAACGCAAAACCTATGGAAAATTCCGCTGGTTTACTAGCTAGAAAGTGAGGCCAGTTATCGATCCGTTATGAATAATTCATGTTCGACCCCTTGGATCATGTTAATTAATATTGGCAAATAACAACGTTGTTAGTTTTGCGAACTTTGCCTGTTCAATGAGAGTATAGCGCGCCCCAATACATCTGGGCGCAAATCACGCGAAAACGATCCAGTTTAATGAAATGGCGGACGGGTATTCCCATCAGGCACCAGTGATATGTTCTTTCAAGTCTACTAATTTGATATGAAATGACATTTTGCAATAGCAAAGTCAAAATTAGGACTTGAAGTCAATAATATGAAGGAAATACGTGACAGAGGCAAGGTGTGAAACACAATTGTAGTATTTGAAATTAAAATAACCTTTGATACCCGACCTGACCTTCCATAGCTTTCCATCATGGCGCCTTATTCGTCTTTATGTATTTCTATTATGCTCTCAAGTAAAATAAAATACAATCTGCACTAAGCAAACAGAATGTTACTTGGCTCCCTGCATGAATTATTGATTTTATACGGAAGTAAAGAAATACACAGTTGCCTGCAAGCCGTGTACCATACTCTAAATACTTACGGTAAATCTGAATAATGGTCACGTGTTGAAATATCATGTGTTCGGGAAATCACGTGGCAACATTTTAAGATTTCAGACTTGTTTACTAGTTAAATTGACATTTGCATTATTGATTATTTATCTTTGCTAATTAATATATCTTTTAAATGCTGATAAATCGTGGTTGGCTGCCCATATTATATGTTAAATTCAATGTTTTATGAATATAATTCTACCACGCAGATGGGGTCACACAGCATAATTTCACACTACACGATTTAGCTAGATTTGGAGCTCTGCACTTCAAATTCACGTCAACTTCAAAGTTTATACACTTAATATATTTAATATAATACTTATTTTTTGGTTATAACAAACTGGAACAAGAAATATACTAGCTTATTACCTATACAGAAAGGGGATTTATACACATTCACTCAGCAATTTGACATGCCTGGCGCATCAAGACATTCTCTGTCTGGATAACATGACTGTCGCCCTCAATACGTCTGGGCGCAAATTTAAATAACAATACGCTATTTACATATGAATGCGGCTTCATGCTAATTTCTAGTGCCGCTTCCAGGCCTATTCCGTGTCTATTGTTTACTTACTTGTAGCTCCGGGTGGTAGCTACTGGTAGGCCTATAAATACTGCTAGACCATTTTAAACGGTAACATTGTGTTACAGTAAAAAACTACTTATCGTCCATTTTTATTAATTTCAGAAACGATCCTTTTGCTATTCCCAAAATACAAACATCTTGAAACACTACTTTAATTTAAATTTAAGTGGCATGGTTTCTTTCAAATTCATTACCTTTTAACAGTTTCTGTAGCTATAACTTGTTTATGGTATACAATACAATCATGAGGTGCCCAGTCTTGTAAGGATTATTTTGGTACCAGACAGCTGTATGTGCATAAAAGCTATTTTGAGCTTGAAGTATTTTTGTACTTTTTTTGTACTTAGGGCCTCCTGGCTCTCACACATTTCATGCTTTACATTTCCGCTGATAACAGTTTCTGTGGCTATAGCTGTAAGGATTATTTTTGTACCAAAAAGCTCAGTGAATTTTGTTCATTTTGGAAAATTCCAACTAAAAACGTCTTAGGTTTTAGTGACCTATCACCACTACACTAGCGATTTCATCAGACTGACTGCTTGCTTTTATAGGCAACAGGATGCACGTAGATGGCGTGATGAGTTGGTCAAAGATGTTGTTGAGTGCGTAGGCCCTCTCTTGTTTAGAGTGTCATGTCCTTTTCGGCGTATCCAAATGGCTTCTTTCAGCCATCTGGTGGTCTTGTCGGCTTCACGATCAATAACTATCGAGTCCTCCCAATTGATGGAGTTATTTATAGAGGCCACGTGATCAGTGATGGCAGATTTGAGTCACTCAACATGACATGACATCTTTGACCAACTCATCACGCCCTCTACGGTGCATCCTGTTGACAGTGACGTTAATAATTACTCCAGAATATTTACTTTCAAATAGACCGTATTATAGTAATTGATACTTCGATCTTGTGCATTTACAGGTCTACTTTTGAAAGCGGCGATGTAGAGCCTAGAGAAAGTGGTTCAGCATTTGCAGCATATTACAAAGGAAAGCAAGTGGTGAACATATGGGGAGGATACGCTGATTATGAGTCCTCACAACCATGGAGACATGATACCATGACTGTTGTTTACTCTGCAACGAAAGGTACGAATGGTAAACTGGTGATCGTAACGGGTTTCGCATGGGATTACTCCCTATTCCAGAAAAATACAGCACTAATTTTTTGGGATAAAAAAAATATTATCCTGTTTTGCCAAATGAAACATAGCTAAATCCTAATCCTTTAGTTAGTCCTAACTGGCAATAAAAGTATAATTTTAATATTTGGCCAATTTTTGTTTATATTTAGTGCCAAAAACATGCGTTTTTAGGGCGTTTTTCGTATGCTGTGACAATCAAGCTCAAAGACTTGTACTAAGACTAATTTCAGTTTATGCATTCTAGTTTTTGGAAAAGACATGTTTCATTTTTGTATCCCATTATTTAATTATAGTAACACACAAAAGTGGGAATTAGAGCAAAATTGCGGCATCTTCTCAAGATTTTGAATGCTTAGACTTGTTTCAAGTCCTTGATTTTTGTGGCTCGATTGTCAGAAAACATGCCAAAAATGCATGTTTTTTGGCTCTTTTTTCAAGAAATTGGCCAAATATTAAAATTGTATTTTTATTGCCAGTTAGGACTAACTAAAGGATTAGGATTTAGCTATATTTTATTTTGCAGAACTTCGTCATATTTTTTTAACCCCAAAAAATTAGTGCTGTATTTATCTGGAATGGGGGAGTAGTTATGGCATCGTATAGTATAGAAATGTCTAGGTTTAATATAGATTTCGAAGAGGTTTTCACTACATATATTCTTATTGTTATATTATACTGAAAATTAGGAATGGCAGCGTTGTGTATGGCTATGCTTGCAGATAGAGGCCACCTTGACTATGATCAAAAGGTAGTACACTACTGGCCTGAGTTTGGACAGAATGGCAAAGAAAATGTCACAGTGAAACAGCTACTACATCACGAGGTTTGTGTATAAGTACCGACCGAATATTAAATAAATATAATAAGACACACTAACATTAATGTTTCAAAGTGATAAATTGTGATCGCACAGTTTGTTCTATAGGCGTAGATCCGGTGGTGACTGGTGGGATGGGGGGATAAATTCCCACAATATTTTGCTAGGGGGATGGTCCCCGGGGATGGTCCATACAATCATCCCCTGAATGTTGACGCCTGTATGCAGATATGTGGGTTTTCTGACCAAATTAACCTCGTATTTGGTCATTTTAACCTAAAAACACCGATTTTTTGCGCTCTTCGCTCTCATTTATTCCACTTTTGTACCACATCTCACCAGTTTAGCTTCAAGATGGCAATTTTTTTTCTTCGCGCATTTGCACCATAATCTTCTTTTGTCATCAAAAAGTGCTGGATTCGCTATACTTCAAAAAAAAATTCCAACCCCATTCCACCAATGTCAAAAAGAAATCTACGCTACTGCACTGATTTGTTCCCATTGTTGTTTGTTCTGTTCTATATACTTCGGTGCGAAAAGTATATTTTAAATAAGTGGCTGTGCAATAATTATGAGCCCTGGGGAGGGTAAAATTGGGTGTAAGTCAAATTAAGATTTCATAACATATACTCACGTAATTATTGCACAGCCTCTAAGTAATATATCAAGGAAAATAGAGAAAGAGAAATAGAAACCAAAATACAGTAGATCTTGTTTATATTTATACTAAAGAAAGTATAAAGAATGACTACATATTAAACACATCAGCTTGCTTTTTCAATCTCAGGCAGGGTTGGCTTTCATAGATACACCAATAACAATTGAACTTCTGAGTAACTACGATGCACTAGGCAGAGCATTAGCAAAAGTCCGCCTATTTGGGGAGCCCGGAACAACCCATGGCTATCATGGCTTTACATACGGCCTTTATGCCAGTCAACTTCTGACACGAGCGGACCCGAAAAAGAGGACGGTGGGAGAATATTTCCGTGATGAAGTAGCTAGACCATTCGGTAAGCATTTATATAATTAATATATCTTCCTTTATACGTTTAGCTTTTATTAGCCTTTCTTTAATTTATTATAAACAGCTTATAATTAAGGATTATAACCTTTAGGCAATCTTACAATCTTACAACAGGTGTAGAATTCTACATTGGACTTCCAAAGGAGTTGAACTACAGAGTAGCAAGAATGTTATTTGACGGCAAAGATTGGGAAAGTTTGAAGAGAACAGTTAGAGGTTTGATGGATCCTTTCAATAGACAGATGGTGTGGGCAATGATGACAGGAAATGGCTTAGTTGGTAAGCTGGTCGAAAACATCAAGGATATCGCAGATGTAAGATTATTATAGATGTAACTCATGGAACATTTTAAGAAAAATATAATCATACAGACCTACTCTTGATAATGAGATAAGTTAAAGCATATTGTAACATTTCCATAAAAATATATTAGTATTTCTTTTTCTTAAAAAGTTAGCTTTTACTGTCAAATATGTCCCCTTTTATTATTTTGAGCCGAACAACTGAGGTAAAGCAAAGAAAATTGAAATTTACAAAAAAAGTTTGGCTACAAAACGATTCTCTTATAAACGCATCTATGCAGTTTCCACCTCGATACACCTGAGCACACAATTTCGTCCAAGCAGCAGTACCTTGTAGAGAACACAGTCTGTGTTTACAGTACACGGTTGAGTGCATAGCATCATAAGAGCTGTGTTCCCTTCATCCAATCAGAAATTTTGTTTATATCGAACGAAAGCTAACACTTCCCGCTAAAAAAACCCAATAATTTGTTAAATTGGGCCTCCGTATTGAAATGAAATCTAATTATATATATAAGGTTGTATAAAACGTAAATAAAATACACGCAACATGTGTATATAAAATACACGCATTCATCACACTATGGCCATACTGATCCATATACTCCAAGATCAGTCTGAGACATTACCTAACATAATAAAGACTTGGTGATCGAGTTATATATATAATTAAATATTTTAGAATAAATAAATCATATAAAATAATAATTATTATAAAGAGTTTCCTTAATAATCATCAATGCCGATTATCTGTCGTTTTACTCCACAGATGACAGTGTTTAATGATCCTCAAAACAGAGAGGTCGAGTGTGCGTCAGCAACAGGTATTGGAACAGCTGAAGCACTGGCTAAAGTTTTCGGCATAATCGCAAATGGCGGGAAAACAACAGATGGAAAACAGCTTCTTTCTGAGAAGCTGATAAAGATAATAGAGGAAGGAGGAACTCCGTTGTTAAAGGATGAAATATTAGGAGTACCAACAAGATTCAGTTCTGGATTTATTCGTCTTACATACCAGGTAGGTATCTTTTTTCTTGCAGTATTTTTTTTTTCTTCCTTGCTTTTTTTGCCTCGTTGTATACAGTATTAGTATCCACAATAGTATAGTAAAAATATATGTCAAATTTTGACTTTTATCGCTATATAACTCACTTTTTCAACAACCTAATTTTGAACAAGATTTCGTCACATGGCATTGTCACCCATAAATAAGATATATTGAATTAAGTAATGATTGTGTTCATATAATTTTTATATACATAGATATCCATGTGTCATGTGTTCTAAACACCAAATATTATGTTTTTTTTTCTACGCCATTTATTTTTTTAAAGAAATAAAAATGTGATTTTTTAGGGGGGGGGGGGTAAAAATGACAACAATCCTTATATAAAGTGACCGTAAAAGGAGGTAACTGGATAAGAGGGAGTTGAAATATGGGGGCAATGTTGCCGCACATCATTTTTAGTGAGTGTCCTCCCTGGGCATTTAGAGTTACCAGTTTACAATTTATTTTATGTATGCTTTGTACACACAGGATAGAGAAATGTTGGGTCATCCTGGATCTGGTGGAAATAATGCGTATGCTGATTCTAAATATCATATAGGTGTAGGATTTGTTTCGCGATATGCGTCAGCATATGGTATGGGAAACGATCCTAGATTTACTTCACCAAGGGATGCTCTCTATCGAGCCATACAGAAGCTTGAAGGATAACTCAAAAAACACGGTCAATCCAAAGGGCCTTTTAAGTTTTTCGTATTACATAACAATAATTTCACTTCAGTCTTCTGATTTAATTAAACTATTTAATTAATTATTTATGTACACATTATAAATTCTAAATACATTAATACAAATGAGTTAAAATAGTAATGCGAGGGTTAGCCTTTTAAGAATGAATAAAAATGATTATTGTTTCCCAAAAAGTTTCTCTCAAAAAGATACAATTTCACAACCACAAGCTAAACCAATTCTCGCGTTTCACAATACGATGCGCCGCCAGCGGTTGCTTTTGGCAGTCAAATTTTCGACTCCATAGTCGACATCACCGTTCTACCTGCTGTTGAATGTTCACACGAGTGTGATAATAAATACGTTGAAAACAGCCCCACGAAGGATTCCCTGTGATCAATAGATAGAAAATGGATCTACTATATTATAGTTGTAAATTGTTTTTTCGTGTACATTCGCATGTAACATCATTATAATGACATTTAAACCCACAATGATGCATGTTCCTGTATTGTATTCGTATTACGCGGGCTTTGGATGTCCACTCATTTTCCCATGATGCACTGCGTATTTTGGCCTCGATCCAGCGACCGCTGGAGGCGCCTCGTATTGTGAAACGCGAGAATTGTCAATTCAAAAAGACTCTATCATGTAATCGTTCCGACAATTGGTGAAAGTACCAATATTTTTGTGTGTGTAAAACCATAGATTTTAAAATCTATGGTAAAACAGTAGTAGGTAAAACCATATTTAAAATCTATGGTAAAACCTCCGTAAACCAACCAACAACTTATTTTAGCTTCATACACTCTTAGAACAAGCCAATCAGAAATTCGCGGATTACATAAATATTGTATAATTGCACTCATTATTCAGTTTTCTTGAAGATGGGTGTACAATGTATTGATATTAGTCAAATTTTACGACATTTTTAGCAGTTTGTTTCTTATATAAATATTAGAAATTCTTTGTCGTGTATAAAATAATTAACAAATCCAGATCCTTTGTTGCTCGAGAGATTGGACACAATAACGCACTTGCGCTGAATGTTGATGCGTCCAATCCCCCTGTGGGGCTCAATATCTCAGTGTGCGTGCATTATTGAGTCCAATTTCTCAGTGCCTTTAACCAGTCTTTATCACATGCAATTGCCCAACTTACTCGATTGACTGATGAGGCACCATGCCTGTTGTGATGTGCCCTGAGTAATTTAATTTGGTTATTTATCTTTGTTTACAATTAAAATCTATTTCATGAGACATTTTAGGAAATCCCCTCTCATGCATCAAGTTGAGCAAAAACAAATTGAATCATTTCTAATTTTGGATAGTTGGGAATTCCCCTTTCTAAAATGTTCATTGTGTTGCACAATTTGGAAATCCCCTGAGATTGTAAAGGGAAAATGATATCATGTTGGCATGGTGGGGAACCCTACAGGAAGTGATGTAATGTGAAAGGTTAATGTTATAATTATTCTTGGGAATTTCCCAGATTACATCATATATTGTGAAGGTGGTAATTGGCTATTAATAGAATGGGATTTTTTTAATGCTTGGTATGTAAAAAGTATTTACACAATTCAACACAGTCTGTTGAATGTTATTGCGGGCTAGCTAATGTGCTCTCAATCCATTTCCCTGAAAGAAAGAAAATTGCGAACCAGAAATGTTTTATGTAGTCAATGTACTACTAGCCAGTAATGTTGGAGACGATCTAGTTTACGTCAAAGTGCGTACGTCTTCCAAGAAAGGAATATACTCTTCTGTCGATTTGCTGAAGTTTGGTTTATGAAACTACACATCAGTCAATATAAGTTGAAACAGGGAGACAACTGCAACGCAGTCCTGTTTTCCAGAAGAAATTGTGTGGAAGGTGAAATTAGCACCATTTTGGAGATACCGTTTTTATGTAAAGGATATAAAAAGGTCTTCGGTGAACTTCGCTGAACATTGATAAAGACAAGTGAATCAGGACATACATCAAGAAAATTGAGAAATAGAGCATTACAATCAACAACAAGAAGGCTGCTGGATAAGTAACTTTGCTAAAGAGTATATAAGTATGATTTATTGTATGTGTTTATGTTGACTCACACAATTATTGTTAAATCATTTTTTTTCTTTTGATCAAAAGACTTATGGTAAAAATATGGTTAAATTAATTAATCAGTGTGTTTTGTTGGGAAAAGGTGCTTTGGGCCTTGAGTCATTAAGTTACTCGTAACACTTTGTACGCCTGCACTCTCCAAGGCCATTATGATATGGACATTTGGACTTAGCATGCTTATATTACAGGGTGTCCAGTGGCGTACATTTCTTTTTGACATTGGGGGGGATGGAAAATTTTTGAATCCAGCACTTTTGGGCGACAAAAGAAGTTCGTGGTACAAATGGGCGCAGCGCGCGAAAAATTTGGTATATTGAGAGAGCGTGCCGCAATGGTTAGGGTACTTGCCTTTAGTGCATGAGGTCCCGGTTCGATTCCCGGTGGTGGCGATTTGCTGGGATATTGACTTGGAAAAAAAGTCTGAAATTAATTGGCAACTTCTGTAGATTAAATTCAGACTTCCGCCCTCCCCATGGTTCATTTAGAATTGGGTAAATGAATCATGAAAGTACTCCGTCCTTCGGAGGGGACGTTAAGCCGTCGGTCCCGTGTACAGAGAGCCATACCTGTACATGTATCTCGCAGCCAGTTTCGAAAAGAGTAGGGTGTTAACCCCTGACTGTTCCCAACCCATCCCGGTGTTCAAATGGACCCCAATGGAAATAAGCTTCAATAGAGGCTTTCTTGGGTTATCCAGGGTTGTCAAAACCCGAACAAATCAAATCAAATCAAAGAAGCTAAACTGGTGAAATATGGGAGTTTTCTTACTCGCAAAAAATTGGGGTTTTTAGGTTTAATGCCCAAAAATAATATGAACCCCACATTAACATGGAGGGATGATTGTGTGGACCATCCCGCTAGCAAAATATTGGGAGGGGATTACCCCCATCTCCCAGGGATCTACGCCTATGAGGGTGTCCCCAAATTATTAGTACCATTACATCTGGCAACCTTTCCAAAAGTTCCTAGTAGCTCCTAGTATCAGTATAACGGTGTGCAAAGTTCAATGTCTAAGTTTACCAATGTCTAAAGATTATATCACAGACGGATCTTGTATAGCTCATTTTCTTAATCGTGTTGATGAAGTAAATTTTGAGACACTCTGTTTTATCTAATGTCAATAAATCGGCCGTGATTCATATTAATGTAAACCTTTAACTGTATTGTGCAATCGAGATAAGTTAAAGTACACATGCAGTAAGATTTAAGTCATAAGAATCGGTCGATATACCCATATCATTAACCTGTATATTATGGTTGTTGTTATGAAGTTATCAAACTTTGCCATAAGAAACCCAAGTGAAACTCAACTTAACTTTGCTACTTGTCGGTGATTCGCTAAGTTTCAGACATGGGACTTTGGGGTAGGGCTTTTGTACTATGCACTGTTGCTATTGTGGTGGCTCTCGTTGTTCGAGTATCGCAGAAGGATAAACTTCCTATCATCATAGACGGGAATGTGCAGCCTGGATTCGAAGAGGTTGTTGAAGTTTTCAGGTAGGACAATCAATTGTCGGTTTCATAATTTCATATCATTTGCCTCTGTCATTTCTGTGGGTTTTTTTCCAGCATTCCACATCAAGCCCATAGCCAGGATTTATTTTGGGATGTGATGCGGAGGCCGGATTTTTTTTTTCGAATTGCCACGCGGGGCATGGTTGTGCACACCCCAGCTGGCTATGTTCTAATCATCAGCATGTTTTTATTCTGATGAAGAAATCTCGGGAGAAATCTTCCCGGGAAATCTTCATATATTCTTATAATGCAGACAAGCTGTTATATACCCAAGTAACTTTAGGCACATTCTCCGCTCATAGTCACCGCGCCGTATTCAGAATATTGTTTCGTCCTTTGGGTTAGAAATGAATTTGTATTGATATAATTTTTACTTCGGAATTAGTTTCTGAAATAAGCGGGGCTAGAGGTTGTAACATGCCCAGAAAGTATGAAGCAATAAAGCTCATTATTCATATTGTTTTCACCAGCAAAGGTCCATTCCGTATAGTTAATCCAAGTTTAATTATATCTATATATGCAAATTGAGCTACACAGCGTCACAGACTGTCCCTGATAAACAGCACTCAAAAACACATTACAAAGAGCGCTCACCCGACAAGCGAGAGGACTGAGGTTCAAGTCCCCGCACAGGTAGGTATGTCCAGAGTTTTTACTCTGGTGTATCTGCATTATGCATGTCATGTTTCCATTTGTAAATTGTGCTAGTCATTGCTAGTGTGCGATGCGTAATTCTTCTTGATATATTGAATAACAATTAAGCATCCATTCTCCAGTGTATGATGTGTATAGCCTTTTCCCTTGTTTGGATAACAAACTGTGGAAATAGTTAGGAAGACGAATGTTTTTCATTACATGACAAATCAAACAAACTTGCGGTAGTCTTATATATTTGGTACATAAAACAATGGGTTTTTAAAGTGAAAAAATTCAGGTCTGTTAATGGAAAAAGGTCCTTACGTTTATACGCACAAGATACGAATACTAAAATAGTACTCCCTCTGTAAAAACAACGAAGCTGAATATCGTAACATACTTTGGTACGTTGGGTAATGACTGGTATGGGGATTAAGTAATTTTGTCATGAACTGCACGATTATAAAAAAACGGCGTGAAAGGCTGACCAGATACGATCACCCATGTATTGTTCCATGTTCTGAAACTATTAATATCCCTTTTGAGACCAAACTTGGACACTTTATCAGAGAATGTGCCTGTAATAGCATGGATACCGGCAATACATTACCATTGTTTCGGACAAAAGGCTTCGAGTTTATACCGTTTGGTTTTGCATTAGGCTAAGCTGATTGGAAACAATTAAAAAAAAAAATATTTTTTTGCCCAATACAAGAACATCGGAGTCGCTTTTTGTTAGCGCCATTCACTAGTACAACTGCGTGGTTACAAGGTATGTGCGTATGTTTTTGTATACCCTTAGGAAGAATTTTGAAACTAGCGACTTTGAACAAGAAGGAGGTGGCGCAGCATTTGCAGCATACTACAAAGGAAAGCAAGTGGTAAACATATGGGGAGGATACGCTGATTATGAGTCCTCACAACCATGGAGATATGATACCATGGCTATTGTGTTCTCCGTAACAAAAGGTAATAGAGAAAATAAAAGGTAAATTATAAATGAAAATACTGGGCTGACCTTTAGAATTTTGCAGATTTTCATCCAATCTCATTGGACTTCATTGGTCAATTGTCAGCCGGCAAGGAATATTGATTATTGGTGAATTCCACGCACGTGAAAGTCAAAATCTTAGGCCGCCTCTTCTGGTGAGAATGGCATCTCCAATCGTTCCATGGCTTCTCTATCTCTCACTCCCCGCTCAAGCCACCTCTAGTCCAGCATGATAACATCCTCCGTATTCAGGGAGGTTTGAAAAGCTATTTGAGAACGAGTGCCGAACCATCCCTCAACCAACAAAGGGGCATGATATAAGATTTCAACTTTCACATGCATGAGATTAATCAATATTCAATAGTCCTTGCCGGCTGACTCGTGACCAGACTGCCTGCAAACATTATTTTATTTGTTCAAGTAATTTAAATGCCTCGGCAAAGTCGTGCACTTTTCCTATTTCTTGGAAGACGGCACACATGTTTGTCCATAGTCTATTGTCTACTGATAGGTTCATCAATATCATTACAATATTGTTCTATGTGCAAATGTATTGAAGGATTTACTTTGTGACTACTTCATTCAGGTATCTAATCTGCAATTTGTAACTTAGTACAAGAGGTTATGTGGTTTTCTTGCTACATTTGAGGAACCAATGATTTTTGGCATCCTTACACCTCAAATGCAAAAACTAGAATTGGTTCCATTTTTCTACATGTTCTATGCCCCTATGCTTCCCATGAGGGGTAAATTCTCGCTATTCGCAATAAGGGCGCCGCCAGCGGTTTGCGATGTAATCGTGATGTATCATGGGAAAAGGTCGACATCCAAGTCCGCGCAATACGAATATTACCATGCTATTACATAGGAACACGTGACAATATTTTTTAGTTTGTCAAAATAAAGGTGTTACACGCGAATCGATACTCAATAATACTTAATAATGTGATTTGAAATGTGCACAATTAATTTTTTCTATCGATTTGCGTGTAATATTCGTTATATTGCGTAAAAATATTGTCACGTTGTATGTAATATTCGATTGCGCTTTCGACCTTTTCCCATGATACATCACGATTTTCCCATGATACATCACGATTACATCGCAAACCGCTGGCGGCGCCCTTATTGCGAATAGCGAGAATTAGGTCAAATGTCAAATATCTCATGCATAAAGGCCAAATTTTCAAAATGCACCGATTCAATCGCGCCTTGTCTCAAACTACTCCTCTCGACAAACGAAATAGGAAACAAATTTGTTTGAGAAATGTATAACCTCCGAATCGGATGAAATCACGTGTCAAAGGTTATGCATGTACATATTTTTATTGGACTTAAGCTGCATTAAATCTGGGCCATGGCAATACAAATAGCACCAAAATTGTGAATTAAGTAAACTTTGAGATTTCTTATGTATAAGGGAGAAACTTGACACCAGTTTCGATGAAATCAGACCATTTGTAAATTTTGACCTCTGTGTAAGAAAGTTTTTACATTTGACTTATTCGACCTTATAACTCCTGAACTAAGAACCGCAGAAAAATATGACAATTGACTTTTTTATTCACTGTGATAAGAGGAACAAGTTGAGGTACACTACAACCTGATTGTTATTAAGTTTTGGCCCCATTGTGACCTTCGACCCCTTCATGGAAACCACGGGAAGCATAGAAAAAATAGGACCCAATCAAATTGTTATCCTTTCAGGTTTAAGGATGCCGAAACATTGGTTCCACTAATGTAGCAAAAGAAAATCCAAAACCCATAGCGCCATGTACTAACTCGCAGGAAAGAAATATCTACCCGTTTTATAACGTTCGGCTGTTTCGTATCTCACTGGCATAGCTCACTTATCAGATATTGCCTCTTGTATCCCTCTCTTGTGTTAAAGATTTTCTTATTGCAATCAAAATGTTTTGTCGACATAATTGTAGTTTATAAATGATGAATAGTAATTATTCCATGATTGAATCCCATTTAAGAATATAGTACCTTGGAAATCTTAAATCGGTTCATCATACAAAAGAAATGATTGAGTTCATTCAATTTTAATCATATGCAAAAATCGTTTGCATGTTATGTTCGTTTCGCTTGGGCCTGTCTACAAGTACATGTATATAGAGGGGCAAGCGATTATTCTGATTAGAAGACACAAAATGAATGGCTAGGTCTTAAAGGAAGTGTCCGGCAATCACAACATTAGGTCTTATATGTTACAAAAATAATTATCAAGCACGAATCACATGGTTTTATTTAATCAAACTCATATTAACCATAAAAACGAATAAAAACAGCCGTCTCTCAACACGCGATATTCAAAATTCCCGCGCCGAAATGTTCTAGAGCAGCGATGTCATGGTTATTTGTGCTCATTTGTCGACAGGCTTCATTGAACTATTGGGATGCGTGCTTGATAATTATTTTTCTAACATATAAGGCTTAATGTTGTGATTACTGGACACATTCAATGGAATTACAAATTAAAAACACTAATCGAAAACTTAACGAAAACTTAACTCGTTTGTTAATTGTTGCTTTTCGGATTATAGGAATGGCAGCTTTGTGTATGGCTATGCTGGTAGATAGAGGTCAACTTGACTATGATCAAAAGGTAGTACACTACTGGCCCGAGTTTGGACAGAATGGCAAAGAAAATGTCACTGTAAAAATGCTGCTCAATCATGAGGTTTGTGGTCCTTTTTCGTTTTGTATCCTTTTTCTTTCTTTCCCATTTTTTATGGGATGTGATGGGATTATTTGGATAGCTGTTGAATTAATACAAGATGGGCTAAAATGACGTTTTTCATTCGATTTCCTTTCATTTCCAAATCACCAAATGCCAGTTTAAATATTCATTTCTACATTATGCAATTAATACATATACCATTATATAAACCTCGTATTTACACAGCGTTAAAATGCATACATAATTTTTAATATTTAAGTACAAATTGTAACATCGTATTCAACATTATATCTCATCTATAATGTCAGGCAGGTTTAGCTGTCATAGATACACCCTTAACCATTGATCTCATGAGGAACTATGAGGAACTGGGGAAAGCATTGGCAAAAAGCCCGCCAATTTGGGAGCCTGGAACTACTCATGGCTATCATGCATTTACATTTGGTCTTTATGCCAGTCAACTCCTGACACGAGCGGACCCGAAAAAGAGGACGATAGGAGAGTTTTTCCGTGATGAAGTTGCAAAACCATTTGGTAAGTGATTGCATTTAGTGTTATACAGCCTGTCTCAAAAAAAATTGTGCAAGTATAAAGCGCCCTCTATGGCAATTAGAAAGTACCGTTGTAAAAGTGGCACAATTTTGATTTTACCCTTTCGTTGTTAACTAAACATATCTCGAGATTTAAAAAAGCAAATTGAGCAGAACAAACGGCATTTGAGAGACAAGACTGCGCCCTTGATGTTGATGTAAGCATCATGACACAACGGTATTTTCTAATTGCCATAGAGGGCGCTTTTCACTTGCACAATTTTTTTGAGACAGGCTGTAGTTCGCTATTGAAGCCCCGTTGAAGCTTGCGTTTTATTCAAAATCACGGATTTTGACAAAACAACAGCACCTAAAGTCTTGATTTTTGCAGGGTGGTGTGTTAGTTTAATAACGTACATTACAGAATTTTGACGGATATTGTGGGCGTCCTCCTCAGCAAATGTTACATGGCTTATAATTGACCCATTCAAGTTCATATATAACTGTTGACTGATTTATCAAATGTATACTTAATTATATAAGCCAAATGGTCTTTCGCATATTTCAGTAACCCTCATTTAATACTCATAATTAAAATTAAAATTTGTCTTGTTGTACATTGAAACATGCATAATAAGACACCAAATGTTTTGGGGAAAGAGCGTTTACAAAGAAAGTTCAGCTAGACTGTGAACCAAATAAAATCGCACTTGACAATTCCTTTATTCAACACATTAACAAGATACTGATTTTCCTCTCCCCTGGGTTGTTCCTTCAATGTTCTAATGTGTTCAGATTGGCTGTTTTTGATTCAAAACTCGGGTTTTAGAATTCAGATTCAGAACACCCGTCATATTAATGCTTTTTGTTTCATCTAACAATAGGAATAGAATTCTACATTGGCCTTCCGAAAGAGTTGAACTACAGGGTTGCAAGATTGTTCACAAACGGGGGCGATTGGAATGGTGTCAAGAGTTTCTTCAGAAGTATGATGGATCCGCAGACGAGAGAGCTGACATTGGGGATGATGACAGGACGGTTTAAAAATCTTGATAAGCTCATTGAATCATCCAAAGATTTGACGGATGTAAGTGTTAACCTGTATTTTAAGGAAAATATGACATCACATAAAGGATGTATAAAACTCATTTGAAACTGATCGGTACTATCCCATCAGTTTTGGTGTTTATTGAAAAGACCGCTTCTTCAAAATGCATCACTTGATAACAGTTTTAACCCTATATTGCATTATAATGTTCCAGTCTTGTCCGTTGCACTGGAAGTCTGGGTGGCAAGCACTTTAATACATCCTGTATAAAACTGGAACCCGGGACTGGAACATTATGGAATAAAAAATAAATAAAACTCCTATACGACATATAAATTGTATAGGCAATACAACAGGGAGAACGGTCAGGAGCTAGTCAGGCAACACATAATAATGTCTCTATCGTATAACAAGCATTTTGTTATGAATACGACACTATCCAATATCCACATTAGATTACCATCATGCTTACTGGCCTTTTTGCAGTGGTACCAATTTAATGATCCTCGGAACAGAGAGGTCGAGTGTGCGTCAGCAACAGGTATTGGAACAGCTGAAGCACTGGCTAAAGTTTACGGTATAATTGCAAATGGTGGGAAAACAACCGATGGAAAGCTTCTTCTTCCTGAAAAGCTGATAAAGATGATAGATGAAGGAGGAACTCCAGAAGTGATAGACGAGATTATTGGAATGCCGTCAAGAATGAGCCATGGATTTTTCCGTTTGTCCTATCAGGTATTGTAAACAAGTGTTTTTTGCTGAACCATGAAATGGTATTAGCCTATAATAGTGAACGTTACTTGCTTGCTTGCTTACTTTAATACTTACTTACTTACTTACTAATCTTTTGGCCTGAAATGGGCATATCTTAAAATGCCACGAAGGTATGATCCTCCAAGTGGTGTCAAATAGAAGAGAAAAAGTAAGAATATAATAAAATATTTCCTTACCCGGGTGACACTCATCATAAGACCCGGGCCAATATTCACCATATGCAGATATGGGTCTTTTTCATATCTAAAAAATAATGCAAAGAAGGTATGACCCCTCCTCCCGAGTGGTGTCAAATAAAAGAGATAAAAGTAAAGAATATAATAAAAATTATTTCCCTGCCGGGGGTAACACTCCTCATAAGACCTGGGTCAATGTTCATATTTTGGGTCCTCTTCATATCTCAAAATGCCAAGAAGGTATGATCCCGCGAGTGGTGTCAAATGAAATAGAAGAAAGTAAAGAATATAAAACACAAGGACGGGTAGGGACAATTAATGGTTACATACTCTTCTCAAAACTCATCGCGAGATACATGTACATGCATGGCTCTTCTGTATACGGGACCGACGGCTTAAAGTCCCTTCCGAAGGACGAAATTCTCAAAAGTCTGAATTTACAAATCTGTAGATGTTGCCACTTAAATTTACTGATTTTTTTCAACGTCAATTTTTTCAACGTCAACGACAGTTTCTATCGCCGGGAATCGAATCGGGGGCCTCATGCGCCAGAAGCAAGAACTCCAAAAACAGAAGCTGATGACGCGGTCTCATGCCAACACGTTTTTGTTTCTGTTTTTGTTTTTTTTTGCTAAGAAAAAAAGTTGACAAACTAATTAAAAGATTTAAAAACGTGGAAAATCTCAGGATTGATACCAGGCTGGTTGGTGCTAACATAAAATATGGGGAATTTTTGGCAGATGTTTCAGTACAGTGAAGAACAATAGCATTGAATAAAATGTCCCTCTTCATGGTATGCTTGCATAATAGGCCCTATACTGAATATTAAATAATAGGCACTATACTAAATATCCCCCCTGAAAAAAAATGTCGCTCATATAGGCGATGAAAAACCCACCTGTTCAACGGTCGGGTGGACCTTTAGGGCCGGTAGCAAAAACGATAAATATCACCAAATCTAAAACAAGTTATGATGTAAAGAGTGTCGCAATGACAAAATCTGGATTAAACGACACATATCTCAAGAATGACGAGTAATTTGTGAAAGCGCATGTTTTACATTTCGTACCCATTCAAATCCTCAAGGTGTAATTTTTCATTAATGCCCTAATCTAGACAATGAAGATGTATTGTTTTTCGAGTTGAACGATCATAGCTATTCCCTCAATTTTTCTCGAATTTCTACTTTTTGCACGATTATAATGCCGGTGCCCTATAGTGTTGTACTAAAATACCATCCAAAAGAATATGTCTGAAGTGCTTTAATTACACCAACTGAAATTGTAAGACTTTTTGCCATAAACCATTTTCCTTTCATAAAAATAACACAACATGTACGCTCGTATTGATGTTTGCAATAAACGTTCACATTATGATTATGACACACAGGACAGAGAAATGTTGGGACACCCTGGACATGGTGGAAACAATGCGTATGCTGATTCGAAGTATCACCTTGGTGTGGGATTTGTCACGAGATATGTGTCACCGTATGGTCTTGGAAACGATCCTAGATTTACTTCAGTAAGGGATGCTCTATATAGAGCTATTGATAAGATTGAGGGATGAAGACTATTAGCTACTGTTTTACAATATCGAAATCTTGTATCTACACCGTTATAAAAGTTGAAGGCTATGTCAGCTATGTCATTAGTGAATAACGTGAAATCGCACATTTTGCAACATTGTGTGCTGAATATCGCAGAATCCAGAACAAAGCTACTGTTGCAAACACATTTTAATGTTTACCCATAGCAGCCAGCGCACATAAACGTTGAAAAAAACCCCAGTGCATCTGGTCGGATTCGAACCGGCGACCTTCGTAATACTAGCACGACACGCTAACCAATTGAGCCACAAAGACACACTGGAAAAAGAGCGTATAAGGTTCAAATGATGTTCGTCGCATTCCTATCAGAAGACATCAGAACTGGATATTTTTCTAAGTAAGAAATATACAAAGTCACATAGGGATTAGGCCTATATACTTGGTTCTATGTGTTGATAGGATGATAAATTTTCTTTTCAACATTAAGTGCGCTGGCTGCTCTGTGTAAAGATTAAAATTTGTTCATACTATCAACCCAGAGAACCAAGTATATAATTTTCATCCCTATGTGATTTTGTATTTTTCTTATAAAGTTACTGTTACTGCCCACTTTAATGCGATCTAAGTAGATCCGAAATTAATGAAATTTACCACATTTTATTATTTGTAATCGCGTTTTCCATAATTTTCCCCAGTGACACGCAGCTGACTTATTGTATAACAAAGAATGATTTATCAAAAGTTGACTTTTGTGCCAATAAGCCGGGAACCTTTTACGCAGCAGCACCAAAGTTGACATATTTTGGCCAGTTTTATGGACATATTTTCCTCTCTTGAAATGATCAGGTTGAAAATGTGGTATACCACATACACAAAAAATTGGACAAGTTGCCAGAAAAGAAACTAGCTATACAAAAGCACCTTTATGTTTACGTTGATTGTATTTTTTAATTAAGGCAAAGAGGGCCGAGGCGGGTTGAGCATTTCTGACTCCCAGACTAGGAGTTTGAACGGCTCAGCTCGGTTAAGCTCGGCTCTATGATTATCTGTAGTCGAGGAAATGGCCTTAACAAAGCCGTGAAGATGCGTATATTTGTTAGTTTAAATAACAATCAGGGGTATGTAGATGAAGGCACCCTTGAACAAATTATGTTATTGAGGTCCAATGTCACACAAGAGGATTCAATTTTAAAATGGTTTAATTAACTTATGAGATATAACAAGGTCGCCCTTTAACCCTAAGGAATAAAACGTCAATGGTCATATATCTCTAGAATTGTTATGGCGCTATTTGCTTTCCATAGCTAATTTGAATATATCGCTCCGCGGCTCCCTCTCCTCAATTACCCTCGTCTATTATT
Organism: Amphiura filiformis; assembly: GCF_039555335.1. NCBI lineage: Eukaryota > Metazoa > Echinodermata > Ophiuroidea > Amphilepidida > Amphiuridae > Amphiura > Amphiura filiformis. The sequence goes on along the minus strand of NC_092630.1, from coordinate 64,054,402 downwards.
CTGGGTAGTTGACAGCCAGCCGCTGCAGAGGAAGGACATGAGCATATTCAATCATCTATATTATGTTGTGATCACTTTGTTGATGAGGAATTAAAGTTTATTTGTGAAGTTATATTTTGCTCTCCGTATGTTTCTGTTTGAGTCTTTCCCCGTCTCACTGGAAGATCCATTGGCCATGTATCTGGTTTAATTTATATTAACCAAATAACTGGCGAGTGGATTTTCACATCAGTTTGAGTCATATCAGAATTAACAAGGTTTATGTCAAAATAGGACGAAGGGTAAAATCAAACTTGTACGGGGTACAATTTTCAAAATGATTCAATAGTGTAGTAGACCTATGTTATTTGTGGGTGGTAATGGAACAATTTGAGATTTTGGTCTTAAATGATAGATAAGGACTCCAGGAACTCAAATCAAATTGTTACCATTTTGTCCTCCCAGCCCCTTGGCGGTCATCTTGAATTTCAAAATGGCTGCCATTTCTACAAATTTTAGACTATAACTTGGCTTCTGAGCTCCATATCAAGCTGAAAATGGTGACAATACCCATGTTTATGATGCTGAGGATTACAATAAAGGTGTGTACAAGGCCCGGGGTACAAGGTTTATAGTCATTTCGTTTGGTGGCCATCGCGTTGGATTTCAAAATGGCTGCCATCATCAACATATTTTTGGTTATATCTGTAGTAGTGAGCCATATAAAAAGCCTAAAATGGTGTCAATACCCGTGTTTATAATGCAAAAGATTGTAAATAATGCATATTCACAGGTACGGGGCATTCTATTTGGCAGCTCTCGGATTTCAAGATTTAAAATGGCCGCCACTAACATCATATTAACAACATATTTCGGACTACAATGTTTATCTTAAATTCAGAGTTAATCAAACCGGTAGCAATAAAAATACCCATGTTTATAATGCCAAGGATTACAAAACAAATTTCCAAGAAAGTTACATTTTTGACGGCCACCTTAGATTTCAAAATGGCCACCATTATTAACATATTTTGGCTTGTACTTCTTGACATTTTGTAAGGTACTGCAAAATTGCAGGCTCTACATAATTGTTTTCAATATTGCCAGACTATTAAGACTAAGAAATTTAAGTAAACCACATTAAATCCTGAAACTTACTAGCTTGACTGGAACACGCCATTGTAGTTACTCTCTCCATCTTAATCCTCCTCACTTATTTCAGGCTCAGTCATGTGTTGCCCAGTTACCTCTATAAGTTCTGCGACTCATTCCGGTGCACACTCCACAGATGTTAACAACGGCATATTAATTTAGATTCATCTTTGCAGTTTGCACCATCCAAGTGTACAAAGATCATAAATAACTGGGTGCGAAACGTCACATATGTGCCCATATGTTGGCTTGAAGATAAGCATGGTAGCTATGCTGTAAAATAGCACCGGGCATTTGGAGGATGCTTGTCAATACCATGCGCAGGTTTACGTTTTTAAACCTTTTCCACCGTAGGGAAGCCCCGGACACATGCCGGAGGGAAGCAGCAGCAGTGGCTGCTACATTATTGTAATTGAGCAACATGCACATGAATCCCTCGCAGCCATTTAAAACTTCAGGTGGTGGTACGTTTCCTTTGCTGAGATCTTTCAGGGTGTTTACAACATTGTCTAGTGCTTCTAATAGAGAGGGCAAATTTCTTGCTCACTCCACTTATTCGTCCGGTAGTATCACTGCCAGGCAGTGCATGGAAACCAGGTAGGGCCATGGTTCTTGATGCTCCAATGTCATTATAAATAGGTGTCAAAGCTATGGCACTCCTGTTGTCTGATGTTCCAGTGATTATGTGAGTGTCAAGCCCTACTTCCGGCCCTACTGTACTTAAGGGAGTCTTCTCATTAGAAGAACCTACCAGTCTGTATCTTGGGTGAAGATGTCGACCTCAATACCAGGCCCTGCAAGTTCAAGACCACTAAGGATCATCAAGGTGTCTGCTTTCTCCTGTGTGCTATGGCCAGTACTGCACTTCAGATCTGGTGTGTTTGTTAAGACATCTCTTCTGGTGATAGTAACTACATGTTTTGTGTAGTTGGAAATACCTTATCAGCCAGGAAGAGAGTCATACTATCCTTCAGCCAGGAAGAGAGTCATACTATTCTTGGACTTCCTACTGGCCATCAACTTCGTTTAGTCTTTAACAAGATCAAGAGTACTGTCTGTTATAAGGAGGTATTCGCCTATGTATCATAACGTATGTCATCTTTGAGGGTCAGAGCGCAAAACTTGACTTTGTTAATGCTCGAATCACCAGAGATGAAAATCTGTGGATAAACTCTGCACAAAAGTAAAACTGAAAGCCATTAATGGTGAAGTCTTGCACCTCAAATCAGCAAGTACAATGTTAATGTCGAGGCTACTGGTTGTAGAAAAACAAAGGCAGATGGATCCTGCAGAGGTGATATCTCAGTATGGGCTCAATGCCATAAACCCTACTTTGATAGCGTTTGATGAACTTCTTCCAATAACAGGAATCAGCTCATCCATGCATTGGAAAGTCTTTCAGAGGAAGAGAAAACTGGCGAATCCGCAGCTTTAGCAAAATAATGTAGCCAATGATGACAATGTATTTAAAATAGTCCCTGATGAAGTCAACCCTAACAGATATCAGCAGTCACTAGAAAGTAGTATTGAATCCCCAGAATTACCTCAACATCAATTATTGCCAAGACCCTTTAACAAGCACTTGATCATATGTGCAATGGCGGTTGTCCAGGCAATCGTTAGTGTTGCAAGCAATTACCTTTCACACTTTTTATAATATTGTAAGAGCAAGAGCAAGTCACTCCTACAGCAGGACGTGTCATCTTTGATAATTACAACAAGAAGCTGACCATCAAAGATGACATACGTCATGAGACAGAGGATAAAGAAGGCGATAGCCAGGAGGATGCCCCAAAATAGCCTGACTCTCTTCCTGGCTGATAAGGTATTTCCAACTACACAAAACCTATAGTTACTGTCACTAGAAGAGATGTCTTAAAACAACACACCAGACCTGAACACAGGAGGAGGCACCTTGAGGATCCTCCATGGTCTTGAACTTGCGAGGTCTGGTATTGAGGTAGACTTCTTCACCCAAGATACAGACTGGTGGGTTCTTCTATTGAGAAGACTCCCTGAAAATAATTGGGCTTGACACTCGCATAATCACAGGAACATCAGACAATATGAGGGCCATAGCTTTGAAATCTATTTATAATGACATAGGAGTTAGCAATCACTAGAAGAGATGTCTTAAAACAACACACCAGACCTGAACACAGGAGGAGGCACCTTGAGGATCCTCCATGGTCTTGAACTTGCGAGGTCTGGTATTGAGGTAGACTTCTTCACCCAAAATACAGACTGGTGGGTTCTTCTATTGAGAAGACTCCCTGAAAATAATTGGGCTTGACACTCGCATAATCACAGGAACATCAGACAATATGAGGGCCATAGCTTTGAAATCTATTTATAATGACATAGGGGTATCAAGAGCTGTGGCCGGCCTGGCTTCCATGCACTGACTGGCCGTAATACAACTGCACGAATAAGATGAGCGGGGAAGAAATCTGCCCTCTCAAAATTATAAGAAGCACCCGACAATGTTGTAAATGCCCTGAAAGATCTCCTGAAGTTATAAGCGGATGCGAGGTTCATGTACATGTTGCTCAGTACCAAAGATGTAACAGATGTAATTTTAATGTTCGTCCAAGAGACAAATTTGAATGTCAGCCCACTCTGTGTATTAAAGGTAGATTTGGAACAACTGCCATTTTCTTAACCTCATTGGCATTGAAATAAAATGGAGCACCCAAAGTGTTATTGCCCTTGGTCTTGTTTAAGGAGAAGAAACATTATTTGTTGTTATTTTCATTTTACCTTTACTTTAAAGATGTTTATTCTCTATCAAAAACATACAAATTTGTAGGCGGATTTTTTCAAATACCGAATATGCGCGCAAATTAAAGTGGAGTGAATTACAAAATATCCAGGAAGTTGGACATATTGGGATTTTAAAAAAAACTGGAGTTGGAGTCGAGTGAGGTATGAAGGACTTAAAGTAATAAGTTAGAAAGATTGTTTGAACAGAAAAAATAAAATAACGCAAAAATCAACCTTATTTAAGTTTCAGATCTGGTGCATTGTGTGCTCTATTCAAAATACATGGCACCAGGCTAGGCCTCGTGGACAAATAATGAAATTGGGTATCGATCGCAGCAAAAAGACTCATAAAAATTAAACGGTAGTTGCGATTCACTTCTTTTTCTCACAGAAGGTGACTATTGGGTATGGCATGTATAGACATTTTCAATGGAAAGTTCGACTTTTGCCCCTATTAATCGGAACCTTTTCATTCATTGCCATTCATAAGGTGATCGGTTGAATTTTTGCTTTTTCACTGGGATTTTTTTAAATTTGAATTTCGTGCCCCTTTATATATGAAGCTACGGCACAGCAGTTGTAACTGGCTGTGGCGTAGCTTCATATATAAAGGGGCACGGAATTAAAATTTAAAAAAATCCCAGTGAAAAAGCAAAATTCAACCGATGGCGATGACCCAATTGAATGACTCACGTTGCGCCACACTAAACTATCATCTATCAACCACAATCATGCTCTGTCATTCCACATTGTTAAATCCAGGGCTTTCCAAAATGATTACACAATTGGAGATCCCTACATGTTTAAATATATCTATTGTACAAAAGAATATTTGTGTATATCACTTTTCAGGTCAGATTTTAAAGGTTATAGTGTATACATCGGAATGCCAGAAGTTACGAGCCTGAGAAACAAAACATAATACATAGTCACACGGACGTCAATTGTCATTTCATAATCATTATTATGAAAAAATGAGGGTTTGAAATGTGTTTGTGGGGATTGTCCATTGCATCAACATTAATTATGACAAAATTCTAAAGAGATCTATAAAGGGAAGTTGCTAGACGTGCGGTCAAATACCGTATTTGGAATTGCTTATAGAAATGTGAAGCTCATGCAAACTACTTCATAACTGAGGGATCTACCGTAAAAACTCGATAGTTAGCATATGTGCTTACTATCGAGCGCTTTTGAAACATGAAATTGTACCAAAGTCCGGCGCTTTACCAACTGAGCTAATGGGGTTGAGACACACATTTGGCCATTACTTATAACTATGTGTATCGATGATTTGCTCAAAACCCTTTACACTTTCGTCTCTTTATGTTTGCATGTTTTAAAAGCGCTTGATAGTAAGCACATTATGCTATCTATCGAGTTTTTACGGTATTATACCTCATAACTCCCCTGCATGCCTGTTTCTTGATGATTGGAGCTTGATGATGTGCTCATAGTTGATTTCGAAAAACATACACTGCACTTTTACGGAATTCATGTTGTGTTGAATAACCGATGTTATATCTAGCTGTGACAAGCACACTTTGTCCATCATACATCGTAAAATAAGCTGCACTGGTGGCACTTTCCAATATTGTTGAGGTAAGTTCAAACTGTCCAAATCGATTGTTCTTGTAAACAAGAACTCGATCAAATAATCCGACTAGTAGGTAAAGGTGTTGCTCATGTTGGATAAACTTGCACATATAAATATCCCTTCTATGCCCTGTATTTTTGCACACTGGATTCATTAAATGGTCCATTATTTGGCACTGTAAATATGTAGACTATATGGTCAAACTCATAATACTTTTTTGTGTTACCTAAGTTTTTCGTTTCTGATACTGCCACTAAAACTTGACCATCGAATGTCACGGTATCTATGCTCTCCTTACCAATTGCTAGCTCAAGATTGTGCAGTTCGGTGATGTTATGATCAAATGTGTCTAGTGTCCGCCCATCCCATCTTAACACTGCAACTGCATGTCTAGGAGAGCCAACAAAACACAACACTTCATCTGTAATTCTAATACACTTGCCCGTTGTAATTTTATGATGTAGGAATCTGTACAAAGATACTTCAGTATGAATAAAGTTTGAAGAGTTTGGTGGCATTGCAAACATTTTGATTTTGCTTTCACTGATTAATAACATGAGCATTAGTGCAGGTTGTCCATTATAGTAATCTTGAAACATCAGGGCGCCGCTTGCTCCAGGCAATCTCTGGATTCTAGATACACGGGATGTCAGAGCATCAAACCTGTGTACTACACTTCTAGAATTAGTATACGTTCTACCTGATGTACATAAAATGTACATTAAGGATGTGTCACGAATTGTATGTGCGTGAACTTGGGTGAAATATGATGTGTTAAAATGTATGAAAGGTATCCAAGATGATTTCGTGAGCAGACCGATCTGTAAACTACCAGTGAATGAATCTATAATATGAAGAAAAATAAAAATATTTGCATAATATTTGTCATTTCTTTTCTTGATACATATACTTATATGGTTCAATAACTAATAGTCAAGACATATATTACAACTTATGGTTATGGCAGGCTCCAGCTATAGCTTGAGGAATTGTCGATCTGGATTTTTAATCACTTCTGGTATTGGTCGAGTTTTTCGGTATCTGAACACACACTGGTTACGCTCAATTTCTACAGCAACCATGGCAACTGTAACATGTTCAGAGATCCCTACTCGGTACCACCATACATATACATTTACGTTTGTCAGTGATTTCAAACGTTAGATATTTAGAAAATAATTATTCTTACCAGGATTGGTGGACTCAGCCATCACAATCCAGGGCATGTCAAGTAAAGGCACTACAGCAAGAAAACGATGTCGATATTCATTCAGTGTCATAAATGGTAGTGCAAAATCCAATGGCTCAGAAAGGTTCAAATCTTTATTATAGACAGCAACAAATGACAAAGCAAAAACAACTTTATTATACATTCTGTTTACAAATAATGAAAATCTTCAGCATAAAGAACATAAACTTAATGGTACTTGGCCATATTTATTTATTTATTTATTTATTTATTAGAACATACACCTTTGTAACAGTGGCACACGCCAATCCGGCGGTGCGTTCATAAACAATATATTAAAGGAAACAAAGCAAATTACACAAATATTATACAAAGGTGACTTAATAAGCACAAGTCAAAAGTAAAACTTGTTGTACAGCAAAAAAATACATGTCATTTATGTCAAAACTCTGGTAGCGACCTTCGTACATACGGTAGGTGCTATTACAGCACATCAATTGAGTTCTTCGAACTGCATAGACATATTTTAAGCACGGATTTTTAATTCTCACTGCACGGAATTTTAATCTCACTGCACAAACGTGCATAGCCCCTGGCATCACCCGTGTTACGTAGACAAAAGAACGATGAAAGATTGTACAACCTAATACATTATACTTAAGATCAATTTTAAGTGGCTTATATCCACCCAATTGTGCAGTCAAAGCACCAGTTTGGTGTGGATGGACCCCAGTAATGAATGAATGAATTCTGACTCGTTGGATTTGTCTATGACTATACTAAATCAAAAGATCAGTTTAGATCACAAACCTTTTACTTCTCTAGGTAATCTGCAATTGTCAATACCGGTCTGTAATAATTATAGAGGCAATTAAGATAATATAGATTAACAAAATTAATAGAGTCACTCTAATATCAAGTTTGCAATATGAATGGGGAAAAACTTTTATTCGCATCTTTTAATTTGTAACAGCTGGGTGCTTGGTTTCTTGATCAATACACATCATTATCAGACATTAAAGAATTTCTCAATTCAAAAATCTTTGAAGCAACTGCGTTATCACTGTCATCGCCCCAACCATAATCCTAACCCTAAGATTAATATTTTAATTCTAACCCTATCCATGACACTAACCCTGATCCTAATCCTATAAAAACCTATCACCCTAATCCTATAAACTTTAGCCAGATATTTCTTATTTTAAATCACCTATAGTCAAATTGTGAAAAGAAGTGTTATGGATTTCATAATAGAAGAAATAAAACGGTAGAAATCTCAATTACACACAATAACATTTAGTTTTGGACTTGTATAAATAAGTTGTGCACTTGACACCTTTTTAGTAATTAAGTAACATTTGTAACCACTATTCATGTTTTCCTTTTGTACAAACATTTGAAGCCGAGATGTGATTCTCTGTTAGGTTTCTTCAGTCACTGTTATTGCTCAACAAACAAAACAAACATTAGAGTATCGGGTTATGAAAAAAGCCTTAATACCTCATTAGAAACCTAGAAAGCCAATTTTATGAAAACATGTTGTAAGCACTAAGCAGAAATAATATACATATTCATGTTCATGGAATAATTATGTAACAACGGGCATTCATGGAATCTTGTTTATTTCTGATATAGCCAGCACATACATACCGTATTGTTTGTGAGATTTTGTAGCTGATGTTCATTCACAGGAACCATAACGGTCTGGAGAAACAGATATCCAAAGACGGCTGCAACTATCCAGCAGGAATACTTATGCATGGTGGCCTGCCAAATTGCTGTTGTAGCAAGCCAAGGTATAGTCTCAAATCAAGCAAATCACCAATATATAAACGAACAGGCCTATATACAACTTGAGCAGTGAAAAGGGTATTTCCCCTATTACGTGTGTTTTGGGTATTTCAATTAATTAAAATAATGGAATTCAAGGTAATTCCATACACCTATTTTTAACTTTTTTTTATACACTCGGCTGTTTTCTTTCATTGCGTTATTAAACCTGATTGTTTATGACCTCTATATATAAGAGTAATGTAGAAAATTAATTTATTCGTATGATTTTACACATGGAAATAACGTATTGTCTCGTACAAGTAAGTTTATAAATTAATCATGTTAAAAGTATAAAAACAATTATCAGATATATAACATTAATAAATGAAAAGAGATAAAGGCTGTACCAAATTTATTGGTACCCATCAATTTTGATATTTATTGAATTAAAAGCCTGCCTCTTCCAAATGAAGCATTGGATACTCTCAAATGTCCAAAATGTATAGTTTATGACTTGCTATATAATTAATCTACAAATTATTTTAATCGTATATGTTGAATTTTGACGTGCCAGACACATCCATTTCCAATAAAAATTGATGGGTACGAATTATTTTGATACAGCTTGTATGCTGCAGTGATTAACAAAAAAGTAAGAAAACAGTCGGATGGTATAATACTCGTGTACTCCGGGGTTGTCAACTATGGTGGTGGTGGGAGAAGGGGGTGGAGGTTTTTGGCGGGCAAAAAAAGGAGGGGGCAAACATTTTTGGCAGGTCACGGAGGGTCGATATTTGGCCCAGATGGCTTTGGCACCGTTTTGATTTTACCCGCTTAAAAGTGTAAAAACGTGTTAGTATATAGGAAAACGTTCAAGTGTGCAAATGTCCTGCGTTCGCATCACATGAATAGTCTACATTTGGGTTTCCCAAAATCTGATGGCGTGTGTAAAGGTGGTGGGGGGCAAAGGTTTTTCGGCCCGTCGAAAGGTAGATCAGACTTTGTCACAAACAGACGTTCTTTGTTTGTTGTATTTAAAATGAATAAAATAAATTTTGAATTTAATATTGCGCATTTTCGATTCAAAGCGCAAAGCGCTGTAATTTCATTGCAATTTGTGAATCATCAGAATCATGCAGATTGCATTAACTAGGCCGGTTGCAACCGAACCCGATGTAAACCTATCCGCACTTATTCAGCAATTATCTGTGCAGCTCCCCAAATTCCATTGGGTCAAGATTTTACACCACCAAATAGTATTATACGGTCGTGCGCCCTGAATGCATTTCTCAGAAAAAAACCTGGATGGCCTAAAGTAAGCATTAAAATGAGCAGAAATTTGCATAACTTTGCCTAAATTTGGATTGGTCATGATTATTAATATAAAATCCTACAAGTGTACCACAGATGGGAGAGATCGAGTATTTTTTAATGATTTTAAGCAGTCTTTACTGTACAGAAACACTGGCATGATTTTGCAGGTAAATTAGGTAATTCTCAGACAACATAGACTTCGAGGGCCAGTCGTAAAAAAATAATGACGTTCAACCTATATTTTTCCCAGTCAGAGGGATCAGGCTAGGGCTAATTTCAACCATCATAGCTGTCCGCGCTAAGAAATGGTTGCGCTGCTTCCATTTTGTACGGTGTCTAGCGCCCAATTCGATGTTTTGAACCCAAATCGATGTTTTGAGTTTCTAATCGATTTTTGATTGATCGTTGGCTGTTTATATATACCGATTTTATGAAGATGTAACAAAAATATCATCAGTATAGTATTATTATACAACCGTGTGGACGTAAGCTAAAACTTATTACGTCCATGTACAAACTAAACAATATTTCCACTTTTATATTTACAGTTCTATAGTCGTTGTAAATCATTAACTTATATTTTAAATATTTCCCGTATTCATGACGTATTCCGCTTTTGTTTTTCTTTCTCATCTTCTCTGTTTTTATTCTAACTTTTAAGTTGGAATAAAAACAGACAGGCAGGTATCTGAGACTATTATTCAGGTATAATAGTCTCAGCAGGTATGTCTGGAGTTTTTTCTCTGGTTTATCTGCCTGTATACATGCATGTTATGTTTCCATTATAATTTCTTGTTAAATTGTGCTAGTGTGTGATGCGTGGTTCTTCTTCCCCATCACTGTAAAAAACAACTGATAACACTTAATAAACACTAAAACAAGTTTATTTTTATATTTTACACGTAATGGTATAGGAGTCGTTGCAGTACGATAAACGCCATAACACGTTTAGGTTTTTGTGTTTAAAATGTAAACACTCCAACAAGTTTATATCACCAATATAAACATGTTAAAGTGTTACTAATCGATCAATAAATCCTTCTATAAACGTGTTACTTTTACTGTAGAATATAAATGTAAATGCGTTTTTATTAAGTGTTATCCGTTGTGTTTTATCGTAGACAACTTAGTCATAAGTTAATACACGAGTATAACACGACACCCATGTAACCATCAACTGTTTGGGGAAAGTGTGAAATTGTTCCCGGCATTGTTTTTATCAGAGAAGATCTCCTTTGTTTTTATATAGCTCCTTTTATTGTTCTGACAATGTGGTTAATGTTTGCACTACATGGTAATGGTATATTTATCTCGATGGGTATACTGGGTAAACTCTTTTTTAGTCATTGCGAAGTCTGGTCGACTCGACTAGACCTCAGTATTCTGCAAAACAGCTCCTGTCTCTTCATCCACGGTCTCTTTAAGTTTCTTTTATGAATATCGGTTAGTCAATAATAAGCTCATTTTTAATCGTTAATCGTATTAGAAATGATCATGATGGCCTAAGAAGGAGCTTTGTGTGTAATCACTATAGTTACCACGGTCGATATTGTGGTCAATATGAAAGAAAAAAATGATGCAGTAAAAAGATAATATAGATTTATAATACATGCCGAACTTCAGTCTTCACTGTCTTGTGTTTATATTTGCCATGTTTGTGGCGAGTACGACTTGCTAGTTGCGTGGAAATATTAGATTTAGCACCGATTTGTGTGAGTTTTACCATGAAAAGACGATCATTGTTATTGGGCATCGACATACCATCATTGGTTTGACTTCAAGTTTTCAGAAACTTTTGTAATTCAGTCTTCAGCATCGTGAAGTTTGTCCGATTATTGCAGCTGTTATTTTGTCCAGGATTTGTCCTGCATGGTGATACCAGACAAAACACAGGTACGTAAATTAAAAGAACAGCAGGGAAAGAAAAACGTGAAAGCAAACATAATCTGTGGCAATTCAACAAAGAAGCCCAAAAAGTGTATAGATGAATCTGTAAGAGAAGCATCTTCTCTGAAATACCACATACCACAGTCCACATGCAAAAGTTACGTATTTATGCTTGTTGTAACGACGGATTTCGTCTCGGCATCGATTTTCATTAAAGGCATAATATACGATTTCGGTTAAATGTGGCTATTCTTTGCCATAATTATGAACAAATATTAGTAACAACTGTCAGGAAGGGCTTCTGCCTTCTGGTCATATATAAGCTGAAATGTTGAGGTAAAATGAAAAAAAAAATACAAAAAAATATAGGCCTATAAATAAATTACTATCTTGGTCGCTTTTTAGCTCTGGGGGATAGGCTATGGAGACGAATAAAAAACAGTTCTACCGTTTTCTGAACTTTGGGCGTTTATGTTCGTTTTCTTCTTCTTTTTTTAAGCCAATCGGGGATGACTCTAAAAATCACTAAAATCTGTAAATAAATTACTTTTTTTGCAATTTTCCCTGGTTTTGCGAGCGTTTTTTCAATAAAAATAAATTAATTCCTTGGTTTTGCACGCGTTTTTTCAATCAAAATAAATCTACTTTTTGCCCAAGATACAGCTGATTTTATATGATCTTGGATGATATAACCTCCGAAATACTCCAAAAATTCTGGATCTGGATCTGGATCTGGATCATTTATACTCCAATTAAGCAGTGAATTCTGCATCACACTAGAGTTGACATGACCAAGACCGCTAGACAGATTGGTTGGGAGCATAAAGATTAAAGTCTGGATTGTCCTTTGAAGTCAGGTGATTGATGAGTTTTGTCTTGAATGTCGTCAGAGTAGGTGCGTCCAAGGCGTCGTGTGGGAGGTCGTTCCATTGCTTCGTAGTCGAGGGGCCGGGGAAAAAGCTTAAATCATAAATGCGGGATCTTGTTGACAAACGTTGAAAAGAAAGAGCATGAGTCCGTTTAAGTGTGCGTTGGGGCTTAACAAGGTGATTTCTCCAGTCTATGTCGACAAGGTCGTGGGTGATTTTGAACATCATTGAGAGACGAGTAATTGTGCGACGGGTGTTGAGGTCCGTCCATTCCAAATTATTTAACATGCTGGTAACACTGGACTCCCTCGAATAATCATTCATGCACATCCTGGCCGCTGAACGTTGAATCATATCAAGTTTATGCGTATCTTGTTTGGTAATTGGGTGCCATGCGGCAGAGCCATACTCCATTTTGGGTTGGACCAGAGAAAGGTATAATTTTGACTTGACATCTTGTGTACAGGACCTAAAGTTTCTGCGGATCACCCCTAGTACCCTTTTGCAGCTGTTAGTGACATTGTTTATGTGTTTACCCCATTTCATGTCGTTGCTGAATGTGATACCTAAATATGAGTAAGAATCAGTAGTATTGAGGATGTTTCCACATAATGTATATGGTGTTGCAATATGAGATTTTTTGCTTGTGAAATGCATAGTATAACACTTGTCTGTGTTAAAATTCATTTTCCACGATGAGCCCCAGTTTGAAAGTGCATCTAAGTCTTTCTGGAAACTAACCGGGTCGTCAGCATTTTTTATTTCTCTGTAAACCAGTGCGTCGTCCGCGAAAAGACGAGTCTTAGTACCTTTGGAAATGCAGTCAGGCATGTCGTTGATATATACCAAAAAACACAAAGGACCAACCACAGTCCCCTGTGGCACACCAGATGTCACATCCAAGGCAGAGGGATAACTTTCCTTCCAAGATGACTCTTTGTTTACGTTGAGTGAGAAAATTTTGTAACCATCTGTGAATGTTACCAGTAATCCCATAGTGATTAAGTTTCTGGAGGAGGCGTTGATGAGACACACGGTCGAATGCCTTTGAAAAATCAAGGAGGACTGCGTCGACCTGTTTGTTGTTATTCAAGGATAAAGCTAAGTCGTTTGTAGCCAAAACCAACTGCGTGTCACAACCTCTTCTCTTCCTGAATCCATGTTGGGAGTCATGAAGAATCTTATGGTTATCTAGATGACCCACAATATGGCTGGTGATGATGTGTTCCATCAGTTTACAGCAAATGGATGTTAAAGCTATAGGCCTGTAGTTGCCAGGAGCACTTTTACTACCTTTTTTGTGGATAGGTGAAATATGCGACATACGCCAGTCAGACGGTAAGTCGCCGGTGAGAAGACTTTGGTTAAACAATGCAGATAGGATTGGTGCAAGTTCCTCAGCACATTCCTTTAGGATCCTAGCAGGGATCTGGTCAGGTCCTGACGCCTTATTTGACTCCAATTTAAAAAGCAAATCACGGACACCCTCAGCTGAGATGAGGAGAGGAGGTATATCTGGCGTAGGATCACCTTCCATTCCTGGAATGTTACCAGTGTCATCACAAGTATAAACAGAGTGAAAGTAATTGTTTAAAATTTCTGTTTTTTCTTGAGTGTCGTTTGTTGTTGAGTTGTTATGGTTTAGAGGTGGAATACCAGTGTTATCAACACGTTTAGATTTGACAATTTTCCAGAAATTTTTTGTGTTTTGATGAAAGTTGTCTGACATGTTTGTTTTTATGTATGCCATTTCTGCGTGACGAAGTTCTTTTTTGTATGTTGTGCGGTAAAGTTTGAAGACATCTTTGTCTTGTTCAGATAGAGAAATACGCTGCTTGTTGTAAAGCTTTTGGAGTTTTCTACTCATGCGTCTAAGTCTAGCATTGAACCAAGGTAAATTTTGTCTGGTTGTAGTTGTCTTAGTTGGAATGTACAAATTCATCAGCTCAGTCAACTTCTGGGTAATGTTTTCCCAGTTCACCTGGACTGAATGGTTGGTCTGATCCTTGATGAAATTTGCCCCAAATCCAGACAGGTCATTCCTTAGTGAAGTTATGTCACCTTTGAGTAGAGAAAACCTTGCGGTTCTGGACACGGTTACGTTTTGGTTGAAGGCTGCTGAAAATTCTCACGACATCGTGATCACTCTTTCCAATCCCAGGCAGTGTATCAACACTATTAATGAGAGTAGGGTTAATCACCAAAAAGAGATCGAGGGTATTTTTCCCTCGGGTAGGCTTGTCAACAACCTGTTCAAGCTGAAACTTGGTACATATCTCAAGGAAAGCGTCACACTGAATCCTGATGTCACTACCAGGCTTAATAGTTTGATCCGACCAATTGATATCCCTCAAATTGAAGTCGCCACCTAACCAAATCATGCTTTGGCTTGAGTAAGTCTCATGGAGTTTGGTCAATGATGCGTCCAGTTCATTGAGTGATTCAAGTGAGGTATCTGGGTTGTAGTAGGCACCCTAAGAACAGAGGGCTGCTTTTGTTACGAGCAATTTTGATCCAGAGTAATTCTGCGTTTACATCCAAGTTGTCGAGATGCTGAGAAGAAAGGTCCTTTAATGCAATAAGTACTCCTCCGTACCCATCAGGACGGTCCTTCCTGTACACGGTGTAATTACTAGGGAAGAGCTCACATGACTTGATGTCATTATTCAACCACGTTTCTGTGGCAATGAGAATGTCAGGTCTTTCAGTATCGAGCAAGGCTTGAAGTTCAGTGGTTTTCCTTTTAAGCTTTGGAAATTGATATTCAAGATCTTCAAAAAATTTTGCTTCTTTTTCCCTTTTTCTCCACATGTATGCATACTTTTGGTTTTATAATTGTCCTTTTCTGAGTTAACAGATTTTTGATGATTTGAGTTGTTTTGCAATGGTTGGAAAGGTGTATCTGGTGGTGTACAAGTGCTTTCGTGCGTTGCACGGTGTATTGAATGATGAGATGTACTCATTTTAGTGGGATTCATGAAACATTTTTGTTTTGGTTGTACAATCGGTTTCACAATGTTTATTTCATAAGGGTCAGAAAACAACTTACCAAACAGAGACTCACCCAGTATTTCATATTGATTTGGGGATTCAAAATTTGCTGTTGTGAAAAATGAGTCGGCAAAATTTACCACGTCGCATCCAGGGCAAAACCAGGCGAAGTCGACGAGTGCCGTGAGTGCAACATATTCCTCATCACTTACCTCGCCACATTTTGTGTGCGTCCAACACCCACATGCATCACAACTTAAAGCCTGGTGGCTGTCAAGAACTTCCTGACTACAAAGCGTGCACGGAAATTTGGGTTTCTTGGGGCGCCCAGGTCTCTTTGGTCCCGGTGTGGATGGACGTCTCCACAAAGACCAAGTAGTGTCAACACAATATTTGTACTTACTAAAATATTTTCATTTTGAAAATTGATGAAAAAATCTCCCGCATAGAAACCTCTCTGGTTAACTACCTGGTTTCTAAGTTTACAGGCTACATACACCAAAACAGAAGAGTCATGCTGAAGGCCCTCGGTGTTCACAACACCACAAACCACACATCCACTACTACTGGTGGTTATTTGGGAGAGCAATCCATGGCAATATCACCCTGTACAGTTAACCACAACATTACATGCAGGGTTGTAAACAACAACATGCGTAAAACACTACCAGACATTTTTAAAACTCACTTACCCAGAGAATCGTAAATGAAATACAGTACAAAGTTCACCAGTATGCGTACTCAATGTAATGGTAATAGATAATGTTTGTATGAAGTCGGTATATGAGATGTATTAATGTAAGGCTGCAGTATAGTCGGGATAGTCACAAGTGGTACTAAAGTAGGGGGGCGTGGCACCAACAGAAACAAAATGGCTACCTGATGTCACATAAATAATTGCACAACTGTCGATGTCAAGTTAGTAGCCAAAGATAAAAGCATCAAAGCACAAAATAATGAGATACACAATGCATAAAAAAGTCAGCGACGGTTGTATAATGATGGGAAATGTTCATACAATCTTTGCAAACACAGTATACTTGCGGAAGTCCAATGGCGATGTTGGTCTGGGTAGATAAGATGGCGGCCCAATGTTAACGCAACAGACAGTCAATACGATGTTGAACTTGATTAAAAACACGTTAAAAGTTTATACAGGGTAACAAAATAGTGGTAGAAGAGGCTAGCGGGGCTTTTGGAATCGTAAAATCAGCCTTGAAGACCTCGGCTTGGTCGCAGAGATGACAATTTGCGAACAGTTCTGAGTAGCCAATCTCCCAATGTAAAATATACACAGTACACAATTCAAATACGGCGGTGCGAGAAATTGTCTTAAAAACACACTTTAAAGTTGCTAAAAAGTTTAAAAGTCCATCAAACAGGACGATAACATCAATAAATATCCCTCAAATGAAGGATGGGTGAAGATGAACTAAAATTCTAATCAAATAAAATGGATAAAAATCCAGCGAGCTCCCCGCGAAAATTTTCGCGTCCAATCCAGTCGAGGTCAGAGGTCAAATTCAGAGCTCCCACTCTCCAGCGTAAATACGGTCCCTTAAAAAGCATGTTAAGACATTTTACAACATTTTTAGAGTGTTCTCCTATTGTTTCATTTTATACAAACACAACACATTTGGCTGATTCCATTAGGTGTAAGTTGGAACACATGCATTACAAACATGACAAAAAAAGTCATGTTTCAAATTTTGGAGCGTTAATTTGGTCACAGCTAGCCGGTCAGCTTGTTTTGTAAACCGCTCTTTTTCTTTAAATAAAATCCAATTAAAAAGCCTTTACACAGAATAATGTATACAAAAGAACATTTACTAGAACTTATAAGGATTGCACTTATGAAGTGAAAGAACTTGCTATTAATTTCCATACGTAAAATGGGCTATTCCAGAAATTAAAGAAATGTAAGTTCATACCATAAATTTTTGGGAATTTCCAGACCAAAATTTTATCAAAAAATAAAAAATGGGAATTCCCATTTTGACAATAAAATGATTAAACAATTGGGAATTCCTAGTGTCCCTAAAGAAGACAGGCAAATTTTTGCCAACATTTTTGGGAATTCCCAAGCCTAAAATAAAAAGGTGTCTTTTTCTTGGGAATTCCCATGTCTTCTTTAGAGTTGTGAATATAATGACCACTTTTGGGGGGAATTCCCAGAGCAAAAAATGGTGAAACATTTTGGGAATCCTATGTCTTCTTCAGGTGGTGCCTTTTTATTTCTAGAATATCCCAATATGTGGTTCCTTTTATAACCTAAAATGGTTCTATCGTAATAAAATTGCCCCTTTTTAAACATGTTAAAGCAAGACGTTAGCAACAACATAATTCAGAAACTCGGTGCCTAGGTTACTTTTAGTTTTAGAACACCATCATGGGAAATTATACACATTAAAGATAGAAGTCCAAATCTCTTTGTACACGCCCACACGTCTGAGAGAAGTGCATTGCAAAATGATTGAAACTTACAACATTGTGTCTTCTTTTATATTGCAGGTGGTGTATTCAGCACGGACTCTTAATTTCAGAAATTTCATTGTCTCAGCCAACCATCTACAGGCTACCTCCATCTAGAACATGATTAACGGCAACAATCAAGACAATAATATTGACTTTGTTGTTAAGAAGTAAACGTCTTTGACATTAATTTGATCACATAACAAAATGGCGGCAGATGTTGTCGTACAGCAAAGCCCTGGTCACCCAGGTCCTGTGAAAAGAGGTTTTATTGGACTTGATTTGAAAGCAATGAATCAGAAGATGACGATGCAACACACAGTGCGAACGAAGAAACTTGATGAGCGACAGCTGTTTAAATTAATGAGAAACCTAGATGGTCAAAAGAATCGCAGAATTTTACAGATAGAGAAGGAAGTAAGCGAAATGACTAAAGATCTTGAGAAATTAGAATCTGATAAAGAAGCAGCCAGGAAACAAAGGATTGTGAGACGCTCCCAAAAAGGCTTGGACGACCCAATTGACCTCGTTAAATTGGATAGTTCATTCATTAACAGGCGTAGATCAATGGTGAGAACTCACCGGTCAACAGATTTTGATGCATTTGCTTTCAGACTAAAGCGTGAGAGTGGTGCTATGCGAGCCTCATCAACCAAAGGAAGAGAACGTGAACTTTTTCGATTTGATTCGCGCGGAAATCCTATGCAAGATTTATCACCTGTGCAATCTCGTGGTGCGACTCGCGAATTGGACTGTTCTGAAGAAGATATTGCAATGATGGCATGGAAAGAAATGAAAGATTTTGCAGCAACTATGGCAGATGAAACCATTGATGCAGACCTTCCAACAGCAGAAGATTCTCGGGCACCTTCTCAAGCTGCAACAAGTGCAGTTGAATCAGTTAGTATCCATAGTGAACAATCTTTAGAGGATGAGATCATTGAAGAGAAGAAGCCTAGGGTGAAAGAGAGTAAGCCTACCAATACAAAAGCAGGTACAGATTGGTCAACGATTCTTAATGCCGTTGTTGATGGCAAGTTATTGAATGCTTTACGTAAAGAGATAGCCAACCCTGGATCCTCCTCAATTGGACCTCCTGCCACTGCGCCTGCTATATTGCCTCCACAACAAAAGAAAAATATATTCATTAAATCAAAATGGGCTAGAATAGCAACAGCTGCAAGGAACAAATCACGAAAAGATGAAGAAGAGAAGCAAGCAGCACAACCAGCTAAGAACCCGTTTCTGCAACGAGTGCTTGCGTTAAAAAAGCCAGCCACAGCTCCTGAACCGATAAGAATACCGCTTCGAAGGAGAGCTATAAATAGGACAGACCTAGCATCTAGTGTGTTACTGGGCATACCCAGAACAGCTGAAGAGGAGTCTAACTCAGTCCAGATTGAAGTCCCTGTTATAACGAAGAAAGTAGCCTTTACGGAAGACACTCCTTCAGAAACACCAGAAGATGACGTGTTCATTGACGCAGAGGAAGAAAATGCACAACAAATAGGATCTTCGTGTGGTATTTCTGATTGTATATGCCATAGTGGTAGATACCGTCTATCCTCCGCACCAGATAGAATGGATTTTACAGTAGATGAATACTACAACACTTTGTCCCTATCCTACGCGGCCACTACCGGCCAACCATTGATATCACCTGTATTCCGATCACATAGCTCGCAAGACTGGAAGATTGGCAGGCGATCAGCATTGCCGCCACCTTCGCCAACACCTTCAGAAATTTTAGAAGATGTTACTTGCAAAATGGGCACAAGCGCGCCGAAACTAGACTACTCTGACTTAGATACAATAAGTTCCGTGAGGCGACCGATGAAAGGGTCTAATCGTGAAATGCTTCTGAAAGAAAAAGAAGCAAATGCTCGCATTACATTTCAACTGATGAGACAAAAGATGGCAGAAAATCATCCGCATGATTTCAATAGAAATTACGGAACTCCAACGCCAAACTGGAAAATTCTTAATCCTTTGAAACTACGCCATAAGATCAACCAATCATCGCCACTCTACACAAACTGGAAGATATGAGCTTAATATGATAGTGATGTTAAATTATTTTTATCATGTAAACGTTGTAATGAAGCAAAAACATGTATATTTTACCATTATAGTTTTATTAAAGTTCGTAAAGTAAACTTGAAGAAATGAATTAGGTAAAGATGTGAAGTTGAATGACCAATATCTTCTACAACCAGGGTACCCAGCAAACACAAAACGTTTTCGACATCATTCGCAAAAGGTTATAAAAGGTTGTCAGAAAACGTTTAAATGTCGGGTTATATAAAGGGTATATTAAGAGTATAAAATGGTTTCATAACCTTAAAAAACATTTTTTGATAATCTACTGCTCAGCAAACAAAAATGTGTTACAGAAAACGTTTAAATGTCGGGTTATATAAAGGGTATAAAAACGTTTTGATAACATTCCAAAAACATTCTTGAATACTTGATACAAAACATTCTAAACAGAATGTTATTTTGGGGTTGATAAAATATTTTGCGAAAAATGTTTGCCCAAAATATTTGCAATAACGTTATAAAAACGTTTTCATGACCTTTATATAACCCGACATTTAAATGTTATTAAAATGTTTTGAAAAAAACATTTTAAGAACATTTCTGTGTTTGCTGGGTTCAAATATTTTAACATAATGTTATTTAAGTATTGACAAAATATTTGGTAAAAATGTTTGCAAAAATAGTTTACAATAACATTTTTTGAAAACATTTAAAAATATTGTTGTAGTGTGTTTTCATACAAAACGTTTTAAAACGTTATCATGACCTTTATATAACCCGACATTTTAATGTTATTAAAACGTTTTTACCTAAATCAAAAGCCAAAATATAACTTATTTAAAACGTTTTTAAAACGTTTTTGTGTTTGCTGGGTAGTCATATGCATAGGAGCCCTGGGCATTAGATACAGCTTAAAAGACAATGAAATTCCACTAATAAAAATAAATTATGCACATCATATTTGGAGAAGTTAAATGTTACCATTTAAAATACATAAAACAATAGAAAATACCAAAACAAGAGTGATAAAATATTATGATCAATCAATTTATACAATGTTCATCACATCATTTTGTAAACACAAAATAGGTAACAAAACACATTAAATTTCATGTTATTTGTCAAAATGAGTTGCATTTAAATATTTCAATACAGTTGTAATGTCTGAGCGGATTGAATTTTTTAATTTGTTCGAATCAATTGACTCTGGTAACAACGGGGACATAGTTGCAGAAACCAGACAGATTTTTGTTGGCCTTTAAAGTTTTTGAGCTTTTTAGTTCCCTAATGTTCATTCCACGTACAGGACAGATGAATTGATGAAGAACCTTTGTTTGGAACCTAGAATGCTTTTCAGTAACTTCTAAAACCACGTGAAGTAAATTGATAAAACATTAAAACTAATTATTGGAAAGTCGTTTGTACGTAATCAAGTACCATACATTATGATTTGTGATGCATAAGTTGAAAATATTACAAACGTGTTTTGGGTGAAAACGTTTTAATAACATTTAAATGTCAGCAGATATGAAAGCGTTTAAAAAAGTTTCATATGGAAAAAAACACTGCAACAACATTTTTCAAATGATGTCAAAATGTTACCATGGGTCTGTGTGAATACTTCCAGTTTAAAAATTACATTATGTTAGATTGCTTTGCTGCAAGTTTAAAAAAATGTTTTGAATTTTATTAAAACGTTTAGGGACATATAAACCTTGATATAACCCAACTGTGTGTCAACAGCCCTAATTAATGGCAACACATTTGAATGAAAAAAATAATAATACAAATCTCGGTTGCGTTAAAAAGCTACTCAAATCAATATAACATAATTATGTCATTTCTGATGTTGGTTTGAAAAGGTTGAAATCTGCCCATCTTACTATTTATTACGGTTATTTCAGTTTGAAAATTTGATGCACATCAGGTTTTGTGTTGTTATTAAGCATTTCATTATTATTATTATCATTATTATTGTTTAGGACATATAGCACACGGTGTATCATACATGAGGACACCAGTCCAGACCGGGAAAGAAAGTTCCTTGCTCTTCTGATATCAATCACCAATTATATTCTTGCCATTTAATATTATCTTGATCTTGCAATATGCACAGGTAGAGTAGTTTGCATTTGTTGCTTACGACAGAGTTATTTATTTTACTTTAAATTATTATGATGTTATTAATTCAGATGTAAAGTTTGCCAAATAAACTCTGACTTATGAACAATAATATCTCTTTCACTTTCAAACCATCTCATTTCATGTCATTTATACGGTCCTTTTTAATATTGATTCGATAACTAAATTATATACTTTTGAGAATCTTTTAAACTATTTGATGAAAAGATATCATAAGCTCATGAAGCTTTTATGGCTCTTTAAAGAACCTCCCACATGTCAGGATATTTTCAATGTTTGGATGGGGTCTTCTTGAATATATAAAATGACTCTACATGTATCATGTGCATTCAAATAAGCTTCTGTAAACTTAAACTTACTTGTTTCTTTATGGAATATTTTGTGGGAAAATAGTTACGAACCTTTTTAGAAGGGTTCTGTATTATACGAGGACAGAAGTTTCTAAGTGTACCTCGTTGTACATGTAGCTGGGAGACCACATTGAAAAAGAAAGCCCACATTGAAATAAAAATAAAGCCTTTAAGAGTTTTGATATCTTTATTGGACGAAGTTAAAATAAATCTACACATAATTCTGTAATTTCTGTTCTTTACATTTTGTGTCAATTCTGAAAGTGACATGAATTGATTGACTTCATTTTTCTGATTTGATTTGTTTTCAAAATACTTACACAAAAAATTATGTCTTGACTTGAATATTTAATATTTTTTCACCACATATGGTATATTTAGAATATGTAACACTTTTGAGAATAGCTGCTCTAAACTCCTAGAAATTAACCTTTCAAATTGGGTCAAGTTCTTTTTGGACCACTATCTACTGAAGGTAGTTCTATACCAAGTTTTTTCTTATTTACAAGACTGTGTTCAGCTCAGACTATATGATCACTATCTCATATGGCGGAAGAAAGACGAATCGCGAAAGTCCAGCGACCGCGCCGCGGGGCGGTTAGTGGACTTTCGCGGTCAATCTTTCTTGAGCGATCAGAGTCTGCATGAGTACTATAATATAGTTGGTAACTGAGAAAAAAACAGGTCCTATTCGTCGGACTAATACCAACATATTGCTTATCTACTGAAGATATATCTATACCAACATCTTGCTATCTACTGAAGATAGTTCTATACCAACGTCAGCCCTCGAATTAAGGATCTGAAGGGGCACGGCAACTTTTTTAGGGCAAGTTGATAATTGCCTTGAATTTTCACTGAAAAGGCAAGGCAGCACAGCAGTTTGTAATATTTCAAGAGGGCATCATGGCAACTGTTGAAAATTTGAGAAGGGCACCAAGGCAATTTCTCAAAAGTGAAGAAAACACACACAAACATAGGTAGATTATTTTATAATGAAAGGCCAGGGCTGAGGCACCAACGGCAACTTCATTAGAGGGCACGGCAAGTGACTGCCTTGGGTAAAGGACATATTTTGAGGGCATTACGGCAGTGGGGTTGGGCCGTGGGTGCCGTGGGTTAATTCGAGAGCTGACCAACGTCCTTTTATATAATGAAAGTAGTTCTATACCAACATCTTGCTATCTACTGAAGATAGTCCTATGCTACATCTTGTTATCTACTAAAGGTAGTTCTATACCAACATCTTGTTTTCTACTGAAGACTGTTCTATACAACATCGTGCTATCTAATGAAGATAGTTCTATGAAAACATCTTCTAATGAAGATAGTTCTGTATAACATCTTGCTCTCTACTGAAGGTAGTTCTATACCAACATCTATTGAAGATTGTCCTACACAACACTGTGTTATCTACTGAAGATGGTCCTAAACCAACATCGTGCTATCTACTGAAGATATTTCTATACCAACATTTTGCTATCTACTGAAGATACGTCTTTTTGTATACTGAAGGCAGTTCTATACCAACATCTTGCTATCTACTGAAGATATTTCTATGCCAACGTCTTGTTATCTACTGAAGATTGTTCTATACCAACATCGTGCTATATATTAAAGATAGTTCTATAATAACATTGTGTTATATACTGGAGATCTAGTTCTATACCAACATCGTGCTATATACTGATGATAGTTCTTTACCAACATCTTGCTAACTACTGAAGATACTTCTATATAGGCTACGAATATCTTAATCTATTGAAGATAGTTCTATGCCAACATCGTGCTATATACTGATGATAGTTCTTTACCAACATCATGCTATCTACTGAAGATACTTCTATACGAACATCTTGTTATCTATTGAAGATAGTTCTATACCAACATCGTGCTATATACTGATGATAGTTCTTTACCAACATCATGCTATCTACTGAAGATACTTCTATACGAACATCTTGTTATCTATTGAAGATAGTTCTATGCCAACATCGTGCTACATGTACATACTGAAGATAGTTCTATGCCAACATCATCTTGCTATCGACCGAAGGAAGTTCTATACCAACAAGTTCTATACTGTCTTTTGTATACTGAAGGTAGTTCTTTACCAACATCTTGCTATCTACTGAAGATAGTTCTATGCCAACATCTTGCTATCTACTGAAGATAGTTCTATGCCAACATCTTGCTATCTACTGAAGATAGTTCTATGCCAACATCGTCCTATATATTGAAGATAGTTCTATAATAATATCGTGCTATATAATGAAGATAGTTCTATACCAACGTCGTGTTATCTACTGAAGGTAGTTCTATGCCAACATCGTGCTATCTACTGAAGGTAGTTCTATACCAACATCTTGTATCTACTGAAGGTAGTTTTATGCCAACATCGTGCTATATACTGAAGATAGTTCTATGCTAACATCTTGCTATATATTGAAGATAATTCTATAATAACATCGTGCTATATTATATTGAAGATAGTTCTATACCAACGTCGTGTTATCTACTGAAGGTAGTTCTATGCCAACATCGTGCTATCTACTCAAGACAGTTAAATGCCAACATCTTGCTATCTAATGAAGATAGTTTTATACTAACAATGATCGAATGAAGATAGTTCTATATCAACATCGTGCTATATACTGAAGGCAGTTCTATACCAACATCTTGTTATCTACTGAAGATATTTCTATACCAACTTCTTGTTATCTAATGAAGATTGTTATATACCAACATCGTGCTATATTGAAGATAGTTCTATAATAACATTGTGTTATATACTGACGATATTTCTATACCTGAAGATAGTTCTATAGAAGCATCGTGCTATCTACTGAAGATATTTCTATACCAACATCTTGCTATTTATTGAAGATAGTTTTATGCTAACATCGCGTCATGTTATCTACTGAAGATAGTTCTATGCCAGCATCGTGCCTACTGAAGATATTTTAATACCAACATCTTGCTATCTACTATGAAGATAGTTATATACCAACGTCTTTTTGTATACTGAAAGTAGTTCTATACCAACATCTTGCTATCTACTGAAGATAGTTATGTATTACACATTGCTATCTACTGAAGGTAGTTCTATATCAACATCTATTGAAGATTGTTCTGTACAACACTGTGTTATCTAACATCATGCTATCTACTGAAGATATTTCTATACCAACATCTTGCTATCTACTGAAGATAGTTCTATGCCAACATCTTGCTGTCTACTGAAGGAAGTTCTATACCAACATCGTGCTATATACAGAAAATAGTTTTATACCAACATCGTGCTATCATTTTTGCCAAATAGTTTGTCAACACTTAAATAACATTATGTTGGAGTATATTAGTTATAATAAAATATTTTTGAATGTTGTTATGAAAACGTTTAATACTCTTTATATAACCCGACATTTAAACGCTTTCTGGCAATCTTTTCTAATTTGTTACGAATGATGTCGAAAACGTTTTGTGTTTGCTGGGCCTCAACATAAAGTGTTATGTACACTGTTGAAATGCATGAAAATCGTTTGGAATTAGACATGTAATGTTCTGATTGGACATGATTGCTAAAGCGCTCCACAGACTCCGAGTATTGTACGTACAATATTGTATGCAACATATCTACGTTATTTAATCTATTGCCATTCTATTTCCAGTAATGTTTAAGTTCTAACGAATGTTTGATGACGAAAAATCGATAATATGTTACAATATCTAGTAGAAATATATTATCGATTTTACGTCATCAAACATTCGTTAGAACTTAAACATTACTGGAAATAGAATGGCAATAGATTAAACAACGTAGATATGTTGCATACAATATTGTACGTACAATAAAAAGTCTGAATACTGCTTTAGAGGGGGTAGTTAATTGTTATGAAGCGTGTAATTTCAAGAGAGGAAATATTGCATATAGTTGTTAACATCTTCATAGGATAACATTCACTACATGACATCATACCTAACTTGACATACCCAACATACATTGTACATGTATCTTGAGATCAAAATAAACTGAATCCCACTGAATCTTAACAGCAAACTATAGGTATGAAGAAAGTATAGACTAAAGCTTCACAGACGCGACGACAGGTAGCACGAGCCACAGTTCTGTATAATTACTCGCTGCTTCAGACAGTTTCATCCATACTACCATTTGCCAATATCGAAGTTGTTCATTGTTGCATGGCAACGCCACTGAGGAAGGGCTGGTGCATGTAGGATAGTTTGATATCCCTTTGATATGCATATTACAGCAACTTGAATTTTTCACGTTTAAGAGCTTATTATAGATTTAGCCACCTTCTGGCGTCTTCTAAATACCGATATCAACCCTCAATCCTTCCTCTGCCAGTCTCGCGTCACGAAAACCCTGATTATGACCCTACTAAATACGTACTGTCATAGACGTGATATCAATTTTTTTTAAATTCGTGATATTATACAAATTTTATTTAAATTATTGTGATATTTTCAAATTTTTTGATATTTAACAGTCCTCAAAGTAAACTTTCTAAAGCTAATGATATGTACTTACTAAAAGTGTACAGGGTGTCTCAGAAAAAAAATTCCGAGGGAACACAAGTGAACGTAAGTTGAGAAATAGACATCAGAATCAAACAAATTAAAATGAAGCACGTAGACTATTTTATTGTGCATCACGTACGGAAATTTTATTTAATTCGATTAACGATTACATAATGCGCGCATCAATGCAGTTCATTCCAAGTTTGATCAACATGCACTTTTTATGCTCGCTCACCGTTCCTAAAATTAGTGTATCTCAGTAGGTTTAGTCCACATTATCTATTTTATAATCCGACGGTGTTATGTTATTCATGCTTTCACTAAAGACGAATAACAGTTTGAGAACATTTGAGCCAGGAATGACAATGATCAAGTGCTTACAGCTTTACGTGTAATTTTTGATACCATCCAACATTAATAAAGATTTAAACTTTGCATTACAATTTCTTGGAAATATTCCAAAAACATTAAGCCAGCTGGATTTCTTTATATCAACATTAACGAAAAAAGATATTTACAAGTACCGAGCATCATCTTACATGCAAGCTTTCATTTTCAATATCGTGCAGGTTTTAAATTTGAAAAAGCTAAAGCTTAATTAAATGTTTTGCAAGAAACAGATTGTTTAAAAAGAATGAAAAGGATTTCATAGTGCGCATTGTGTTGAATGGCCTTTCTTTCAAACTTGGAATGAAGTGAATTTGGCATCCTGGACTCCTGGAGAAACTCTCTGCTCTTGGCTTCTCTGGAAAGCTGTTAGCATGGTTAGCTGACTACCTCTTGAACCGCTCCATGAAGGTAATACTGAATGGCAAATCGTCCAGTCTAAAGTGGATCAATGCTGGTGTCCCACAAAGATCCGTCATTGGTCCTCTCCTGTTTATAATATTCATTGATGACATCTCTCAGAGGCTGACAAATACTTCCATATTGTATGCTGACGATGTTACCCTGATGACCTTTATCGAGTCTAGAGAGGACAGACAAGCTGCTGCTGCATCTCTCAACAAAGACCTACTAGAGATCGAAACATGGGCCTCTACATGGAACGTACTCGGAGCAGCTAAATGCCAATCCATCACAGTTTCCAACCGCAGAGATTCTGCTGGCAATCATTCTAGCCTCCAATTCTTTGGTATAAAGCTCCAGAGGCAGATAGTGTTGAACTCCTTGGTCTCACTCTCAGCAGGTATTTATCTTGGAATCCTGTTATAACCAAGATGGCAAAGACAGCGGCCCAGCGCACTTGTCTCCTCCGTCGTGCTGCACCCTACTTGGTGCCAGCTCAGAGAGCCATAATTTATAAGAGTATGGTCAGAGCTAAGATGGAGTATGCTAGCACAGCATGGCATGGAGCAACTCCTACATCACTGTCAAAACTAGATACAGTCCAGAGGCGTGCTGCTCGCATCATCGATCTCCCTGGAGAAGAACTTTCAAATTCAGCCTTTGGCTCACCGTTGAACAGTAGGTGCCACCATGTAATATGTTCCATCAAATTTTCTACGGGAATGCCCCTGAATTACTATGCCAACTACTTCCGGACCAGCTCCAGACTGACCCTCGCCTTCGTCGCTCAGTTAGATCTCACGACCTTGTAGTTCAAATTTCAAGACCTAACCTTGTTAGTCATGAGCGGTCTTTCATTCCATCTACAGCCCGCACATGGAATGCACTCCCGCCTCACATTCCTGGAATTGTAAAACGGAACAGCTTCAAAAGGAGGTTAATAGCTATCTAGGCGCCAACCCGTCAGCTTTATCGTAACGATAACAGCTGTTAATGCCTTGATATGTCTTGACATAAAAACAAATTAAAAATTGACGCATGCGTTATGTAATCGCTCATTTCTTCGCAATCAGTCAATCGATAAAACAGTAACATTAGCGTATAAAATGCAGAATCAGATGGGCTACACGCTGATTTTTAGATTTTTGGATTTTGCGTCCAAATTCATTTGCCTGGCTGGTATTTTTTATGGGACACCCTGTATGTAGCTGGGATGAAAATCCGACGATCAATTGAAAATTTTGACCTTTCATATTGAAGATATATGGGGGAGTCTACTTTTTCCCCCAAAAGGCGTACATTATTTTAGTGTTTTGGGGGAAAAACATCCAAAAAATTACTTTGAGGACTGTTAAATATCACAAATATCAATTTTTAATCGTTTGCCATGAAATGTGTAGGCCTATTATATCGCGAATTTTAAAAACAAACAAAATTATTTGATATCAGACGGACATTCTTCGTGTTCAGAATGTAATTCGATATGTCTGATGTGCTCTCATGTCTCACAAAAATACTGTCCAAACGTTGCTACAGGAGCAACATCATGATCCTACTTGTATTATAGGCCTATGCAAAACGGATATCTGTCATTTTGCTATGACCTTACTTGTCACACACACACATTAAGATAATAAAATATTCATGACTGAAATCAATAGTTGAAATTTAGGCTAGGTCTGGTAAAGCTGAAATCATGATGAAATATGTCACTGACTTGAATTAATTAATTTATACGTTACACATTACTTAGGCCCTAATTTCATAACGAAATTATTTTTAATGAGACTATCGGGGATACAATTAAGTGAAATGTAAAATACGTTAAGCTGCGTGAGTAGCCTGGATAAATATAGTTTGCGTAGCACATAGCAACCACAGATAACAGGTAAACTAATAGCACTGTTAATAGTATACACAAAGAACACGGGATGTGTTTGTTTTTCTAATGTAATAAGCCGAAATCTATATGAGGCTTTGATTTACTCAACTAAAAATATTATTAGTGCTACATGTTTGAGTATTCCATTCGGTGGATCACTTTCACTGTTGGAGAAAATCGATCAGGACATTACTGAATGAAGGGGGTCGCTCTGTAGGCCTGTCTCTACTCAAACCAAATTATCGTGTTATTCATGATCTCCAAAAAAGAACAACTCACTCTTCGAGTGACAGGTAGGTAGGCAAAACATCCAATTTATCGGCGGTTTTTTTTACACGTCCCGTTCTCGGGAACATATTTGCATGGAAAATTATGTACTTGGTAGGCTATACTTGCATGGACAATTTCTTATAGCATTTTGTGTTGATTGCAAACAGGTTGTACTGCATATTGTCTATTCCAAGATCACCTGCTTTTACTTCCTTCATCATTGTGTCTGACATTTTACGTGCTGCATCTGATTACAACATTATGTGTGATTTATGGGAACAACGCTTATATCGCACGGGTTTCTTATTCTTTTTAAGCTTTTAAAAAACAAAATTAAACATTTGTTGATGATCCAGGTTGAAATCTACAAATCACAGCTCAGGAATCCTGAATCAGTGGCATTCGTAGAGAATTTGAACTTACGGTGTTACGACAGTGACTCAACTATGGGAGCATAAATGAGATTGCTATCATCATGAGAACATAAATGGCGGATGACCGACAAAATATACTGGTAATTATCATTGATTTAACATCAAGTTGATTATTTACCATGGTTTGGGTAATTTGCTTGTGTTTTTTGTTGTTGTTGTTTTTTTTTTTTTGCTTATTTCTTCTTTATACAATTTGTTTTGTTACAACCTGTATTAAGGGCTGGGGTATGAACGTTTGGACAGTATTTTTTGTGGGACATTAGAGCACATCAGACATATCGAATTGCATTCTGAATACGAAGAATGTCCTTCTGATATCAAATAATTTTGATTTTTGAAATTCGCAATGTAATACACATTTTATGGCAAATCATCAAAATTGATATTTTTGATATTTAACAGTACTCGAAGTAAACTTTATAAATCTGATGATTTATATTTGAAGTGTATGTAGGTGGGATGAAAAGCCGACGATCAATTGAAAATTTTGATCTTTCATATTGAAAATATGGATTTTTTTTCCCAAAACACCAAAATAAAAAGGTCTTTTTGGGAAAAAATATTTTCAATATGAAAGGTCAAAATTTTCAATTGACCGTCGGCTTTTCCTCCCTGCTACATACACTTCAAGAATATATCATTAGATTTAGATAATTTACTTCGAGGACTGTCATATATCAAAAATTTGAAAAATATCAAATTTTTATAATTTGTCATAAAATTTGTATTATATTGTGATTTTCAAAAAATGAAAATTATTTGATATCAGAAAGACATGCTTCGTATTCAGAATGCAATTCGATAGGTCTGAGGTGCTCTAATGTCCCACAAAAAATACTGTCGAAACGCAATAAACGCTCATTTTAGATCCCTTAAGGTTATTAACTATTTTAAACTGTTCCGATTTGGTCGTTCACAGCATCGTGCGAATGGTAGTGAGCTTTGGCAAAAACTACATTGCTCATTTCATAGCGAACGTGTAGAAGAATTCAAATATCACAGATATATTTGGTAGGTCACGTGGTTCTTGAGTTATGTTGTAAAGAGGGCTGAAACAACAACACTTTTGTAAAAATATACATAACTCATTAACAACAAAAAATTAAGCAAGTTTTCAAGGTATAGGATTTGTAGAATGAACTTTTGTTAAACATCAAGGTGTTATTTTTCGATAATATATGGATCTATATAATGAGAATTGATTTTTTTTGTTGCTTCGACCAACAAAACCTCGTCTACCCTTAAGAGTAATACTTTCAAAAAATATACCCTCTTTATTGTTTCGACATAATATACTTACCATTCTGTCAATTGACATCCACCATTTCAATATTTCCTTTGCAGTTGCTAGCAAGAGTTGTTCAGGAAGGAAACATATCTGAAATTGAATGAATTCTTAAGCTTGGATTCTATATTAATTCCGATGAAGTAAGTACGAGTATTTGATTAAAGTAATAATAATAATATTAATAATAATAGGTCTACTTTCATAGGCCCATATAGCCTTAATATTGTGTTGAATGATATATTTATATAAAAACCGAGTCAACCATTTTATTTTGAATTTGACAGGGTGGCAATATAAACGCCAAATCGCTATATCGTAATTTGCTGATGTTAGCCATAGATGCGCTTCAGGAGGAAACAGCCATATATCTAATCAACAATGGAATAAATATAAACCACAGATATTGGGTGAGTATGGGTATTATAATTTATATTCATATTGACATTTCATCATTTTAAAACTGTATCGTTTGAAACTTTGGATATTTTGGTTATTTTCAACTGAATAGTTGATACAGTCTGAACATGGTTAAAACAAAATGCTTATTGATTCTTGATCATTAAAAATCAAATTTCGATTTAAAAATAACTGTTTTCATGTACATTTCCTGTCAAATTCTTATATTTCCTATGTATGGTTCAGGGAGGAGAAGGGAAACAAAGTGCACGAGATTTAGCAAGTGAAAATGGCCTCCAGCTTGTCGTACAACTCATTGATTCAATGCTACCAGTTTCACAGGTAAACATGCAAGCAAGCAAACAAACAAACACAAAACGAAAAACAAACACATTGTATTATGTATAGGTACGCAAAAACGTTCTCGCACAGATTAAACAAATACGCGCCTACACCCCAGCACACACCCACCAAATACACATCTGCCTTTAAACACCGCACCAACATACACAAATACGCCCACCCACCCACAAACCCTCCCCACACCTCCTCGCACACATCACTTCCCTCCCCTCTTTGGATGTCCTCCCAAAACAAATCAATCGTAGCAATAAAAACACCAAGTTAAACTTTCCAGTCTCTGAATGCCCTCACAAAACAAATCAACCTTAGCAAGAAAAACACTAAGGCAAACTTTCCTGTTTTTGGATGTCCTCACAAAACAAATCAACCTTAGCAAGAAAAACACTAAGGCAAACTTGCCTGTCTCTGCATATCCTCACAAAACAAATCAACCTAAGCAAGAAAAACATCAAGGTAAACTTTCCTGTTTTTGGATGTCCTCACAAAACTAATCAACTTTACCCCCAAAAAAAACCAAACAAACAAAACAAAAACAAAAAAAAAAAAAAAAAAAAAAAAAAAAAAAAAAAAAAAAAAAAAAAAAAAAAAAAAAAAAAAAAAAAAAAAAAAAAAAAAAAAAAAAAAAAAAAAAAAAAAAAAAAAAAACAAAAACAAAAAATCAAGGTAAACTTTCCTGTCTCACGAAACAAATCAACCTTAGCAAGAAAATCATCAAGGTAAACTTTCCAGTCTCTGAATGTCCTCACAAAACAAATCAACCTCAGCAATAAACACACCAAGGTAAACTTTCCAGTCTCTGGGTGTCCTCACAAAGCAAATCAACCGTAGCAAGAAAAACATCAAGGTAAACTTTCCTGTCTTTGGATGTCCTCATAAAACAAATCAACCTTAGCAAGAAAAACATCAAGGTAAACTTTCCTGTCTTTGGATGTTCTCATAAAACAAATCAACCTTAGCAAGAAAAATATTAAAGTAAACTTTCCTGTCTTTGGATGTCCTCACAAAACAAATCAACCTAGCAAGAAAAACATCAAGGTAAACTTTCCTGTCTCTGGATGTCCTCACAAAACATTAAACAAACCAACGTTGACAAGGAAAACATCAAGGTAAACGTTCCTGTCTCCGGATGTCCTCACAAAAAAACCCCAAACTTAGCAAGGGAAATATCAAGTCCAAAGACATAAGCCAGAAAATGATCACTGTATAAATGTAAACTCATAACTGATTTATTCACTATTATATTATTTATAAACCTATACAGCAACTATTCTACGCAGTCGGTGATGGGACATTGGATAAAGTCAAACAACTTATTGGCCACATCGACGCAGATATGAACATGAAAGTGGTAAGAATTAATATCGGCACTAAATTATTTAAAAAACAATGTGTGGTATACGCGCAGATTTAAAAAAAAAGTATGTTTCATCCAAGTCGAGCTGTCGTAATAAATTAATGTAAACCAGAGATCGATCAATCGAAAATAGTGGAAAAGAAGACCAATAATACAGAAGAAAATAAAAAGTTATATTCCAAAGTACGATATACAAATTAATTTCATTTGCAATTTCTATATAGAATCAATATGGTGAGAAATCGACGGGAACGGCAGCCTACACATTACTCTTAATAGCAATAAGGAATGGACACGAAGATGTCGGCATATTCCTGGTTGAGCAGGGGATTGATACATCATTCAAGCATCAGGTACGTTCATCAAAAATGCTGCCCTGCATTTAAACATGTCTCCAGTAACAGAAGAAATAGAAACATATCTTGCCAGAGAACACCATAACACATGTATATCTTGTGAAACCAGTTTTGAGACATAGCTGTAGGGTATATGCGAATTCATGTCTCCAGGCACTTTCAATATGTAAAACGTGTCTTTGAAGCCAGTGTTGACACACCTCTTGATTGTGTGTCTTCTGGATATAGACATGTCTTAAAAGGTGCCTTTTGCAAGACGCTATTTCTTATACTATTGAAGACATTATCAAAAAAACAAAAAAACAAAAACAAAAAACAAAAACAAAACAAAACAGAAAAAAAAAGAAGAAAAAGAAGACAATAGTCTTGGTGTGTACGTACGATCAACTCTCAAAATGACAAGTAATGGATAATGCCATAAATAGCGGGGCAAATAGACGGTGTCATTTAATTCAAAGGTCCATGCACCTGAGGGAATAAGTTCAATCTATTCAACCAGATTCACGTACCTTGGAGCAACCAACGTTGCGGCCAGTACCACTGACCTTCAGCTGGGTTGTGATGTTAAACACCTTGAGAACCGATGACGTCACCCTGTGACGTCATTTGGCGAGGTAGAGTTCTGATGGTTCTGTCCCAGGCGTGTGAGAGGTTGTTTCTGGGAGGCCTCCACCACGGTTGAGGGATGGTTGTTCTGCTCGCACCCAGATGGCTTCTTTCACTCCCCGTTCGTACCACCGTGCTTCGCGGTCGAGGACTTTGACGTCCTCTAGGTCCACCTCGTGTTTGCTGGCTTTAAGGTGAGTATAAACCGCTGATTCAGCCGGGCCCGAACTAGAGCGCTGATGTTGTTTTAGCCGTTTCTTAAGGGGTTGAGATGTTTCTCCAATATAAGTGTCAGTACAATTGAAACTCTCCGCGCACTGAATACCATATACAAGTCTACTCTGCCTGCCTTTGGGTTGCTTGTCCTTGGGGTGGACTAAGGCTTGGCGTATGGTATTGACTGGCTTAAAGTGAGTTGTGATATTATACTCTCTGAATATGCGCTTAAGTTTCTCTGATAAATCACCGTGGTAAGGAATTGTAGCACTTGCAGTTCTACCAGAATTACTGTTGGAATGTTTGGTGGGCTCTTTACCGTCTTTTTCCACCTGAGTTCAGGGCTTTATCAATTGCCCAGTTCTTGAAGCCACAATGGTGGAGAGCTTTACGCAGGTGATCTTGTTCCGCTTTCTTTTCGGATTCCTTGGTGACAATGGTCTCCGCTCTATGGAAAAGAGTCTTTACCACACCGAGTTTCTGGATTAGCGGATGGTTTGAGTCGAACTGCAAATACCGGTCAGTATGAGTCTGTTTTCGATAAACAGATACTGACAGGGAAAGGTCTTCCTCTACGTGAACGAGACAATCAAGAAAGGCGAGCTTGTTGTCTGATAAGCCTTCTTGGGTGAACTTGATATTGGGGTCAACTTGGTTTATGTGGTTGAAAAACCGATCTAGTTCACAGGCTTTAATTAACACCCAGGTATCATCGACATAACGATACCACTTGGATGGACCGATACCGTCAAACGTCGACAATGCTACGCGTTCAAAGTTCTCCATATAAAGGTTGGAAATGATCGGAGAAATTGGTGAACCCATACTGCAACCATGCGATTGTTTGTAAAATTGACCGCCATAGCTAAAATAGGTGTTATCCAGGCATAATTGAAGCAAATCACACAACTGATCCGGAGACAAGTCAGTACGTTCGTGCAAACTTGTATCTTGTCTCAACACTTCACGTATCGCTTTCACCGCATCAACCGGGGGGATACTGGTGAAGAGTGCCGTAACATCAAATGATGTGATTGTCTCGTCGGGTTCCAGCGATAAGTCACTAATCTTATCAGCGAAGTCTTTGGAATTAAGAATATGGTGCTCAGATTTACCGACTAACGGCCCTAGGATCTTTGCTAAAAACTTTGCGATGTCATAAGTAACAGCACCGATGCTGCTCACAATGGGCCGTAAAGGAACATTAGCTTTGTGAACCTTAGGAAGACCATAGAATGTTGGGATGGTTTCCGCTGTGGGGTTTAATTGAAGTTTAAGCTTCACATCAATTGCACCGTCCTCATGTAATTCTTTAAGTTTCGCAGTAACTTTGCTCTTACAAGGGCCAGTAGGGTCTCTCTTTAAAGGAGTATAGGTCTTAGTATCCTCCAAGAGTGTCTTTACTTTCTGATCATAGTCTTTTGAATTCAGAACCACTGTACATCTACCCTTGTCAGCTGGGAGGATAGTAATTGAATCGTCTTTCTTGAGACTATCAAGGGCTAAATACTCACTCTTAGTGAGGTTAGATTTCGGCGGTTTTGCACTTAAAATGCTCGCATTCACCCGCTGTCTCAGTTCCTCCGCTCTAGAATATTCCAATTTGGAACTCCTAATCGCCGACTCAGTCGATGTTATGATCTCAGTAACTTGACGACCTTCAATTCGCTTCGATGATACAGCGTAATTCAGTCCTTTCTCTAACAAACTGCGTTCACTATCAGAAATACTGCGATCCGATAGGTTCTTAACCCATCTTTCCTTGACATTTGGACCGGAATTATTGTCCTTACACCTCCAATTCGTGTCCTTATCGGCACGCGAAGCAGCCAGAAGCTTTCGACTCAAGCCTGTCGAATTTGGCAACCTGGCGAGTCTTGGTTATATCGTGTTGGGCTAACTGCGCATGCTCCGTGAACTCGATGACTCGATGGGCTCGATTGTAAATTTCCCGGGGTAATTGATCGTTTAAATCACGAGAAATCGCCTCTTTCTTTTTGTTCAAATTATTGATGGTAAAGTTAATTTGTCTTACTCGTTCGTTGAGTAATTTCCCGGGGTAATTTCCGTTCCGTACCGCGAATGATTTTATCTGCACGGGGACCTTTTATATTTGGAACTCAGTCTCACACTGCGGGGTGTTAACTCCGATTGTAAACAACGGAGCGTGAACCGTAGGTGATTGCGAAAACTCGCTATCTTCCTCGCCGTTTTCTCAAGGTTTCTAGTCAATATAAGGCAATCCTTGCCATAATCCTTTCGTAACAAATTGTGAATACTCTCAATCATCTGGGAATCATACAATGAGGGAATAAGTTCAATCTATTCAACCAGATTCACGTACCTTGGAGCAACCAACGTTGCGGCCAGTACCACTGACCTTCAGCTGGGTTGTGATGTTAAACACCTTGAGAACCGATGACGGTTCATCGGTGACTCATCGGTTCTCAAGGTGTTTAACATCACAACCCAGCTGAAGGTCAGTGGTACTGGCCGCAACGTTGGTTGCTCCAAGGTACGTGAATCTGGTTGAATAGATTGAACTTATTCCCTCATTGTATGATTCCCAGATGATTGAGAGTCACAAAAAGTCCATGCACCTGCTCATATTATATACGTATATAATAATGTAACAAGTTATATACTTTAATAACAATTTTAATACTGCCAACTAATACAATAATTTCTTTTGTTTGTTTTATTTTCTGAAGGTGTGGGAAAGGGTAAAAGCGGACTCTGAACCTGTTTTGGTTGAATCCTTTGACGCATTAAGACTTGCCGGTCAGAATAACATGCATACTTTGGAGCATATTCTTATGAGAAAACAAAATGTGGGGCTCAGTGACAGTGTCAAAAAGGTTTGTATATGGTTATATGTAAATATTTTTCTCTTTCATTTTTCTTCAAATAATGGCTATTCAAGTGCGATAGCACACAATACAAAACGTCTCATGCGCCCAGAAACGCACATTTTTATTTCAGAACGCAATTTGACGATGGACACATTCAATAATTTTGTACAAGGGGCATTCAAAAAGTTCTACCTCCCTCATCACATCTCTGTCAGGCCTATCTTACGTGCCAGGATACCAAAATTACCCATGCCATATACTCTTACATTTATGCTATACAACATAAAAGTTATTTGATGGAAATGTGATTTTTGGTTGTTTAGATATGTTTGTTAAGGCGAATACGGTTTGGGACGTCGGAAACTGTTAAAAACTGAGTAAACATCATACTGCAATTTTGAATAATCTATACATTTTAAGATGCGGTTGCCCCACTGCTTACTTAGGATAATTAGTTTTTTCCTATTTGAACTCTCTGACATGCCTTGGGACTTCAAAACAGAATAAAACATGTTTTAGATCAATTAGATATGAGAAGAAAATACTGAAGGTTTCAAATGTTAGTGACATTCGCCAGATTTCGACTACAGACCATGTATAAGGGAAATTTGTAATTACGTCCTTATTTTAAGCAATGTATGCATCTTGACGTGGAAATAAGATGAACAGTTTGTTAATAACCTTATATATACTTACAAAATACAAAAACTGTGCATACGACTATCGGACTTATTAGATTTTAACTTATAAACCAATTAATACGACTTGAACCCGATTGAAGTCAACCTATGGAAAAGGGTCATGTTTACCTATATGATCTGACATCAACCATTTTAATTTCTACCTATATCTAACCAAATTTTGATAATTTTTTTCAGGATTCGGGTTATACAAATCACGAGAGATCAGCTGTAACAGCAGAACAGCCGTCATCAGAATATGGACAATCACAAACAAAAGACATGATGACCAACTTAACCAATGTGGAAAAGGACCATGCGATGGTCAAAGATAACGCGTGGGCTGACTCGTCTGGACCATCGAAGCTGAGGCGAAATAAACGTGCATGTCCTTGTGTCATTTTGTGACTTTCATTCCTTGATTTGTATAATAATTTCTTAATGTTGATACAGGTTTCTGTGTCCCATGATCTAACATTGATAAGTGACGAAGTGAAGATGCACGAATAATTCCATGCAGTTTGCACTGAATTAGTTTGGATGATGATGTGACTGGATATTATATAAAGAGTCTTGGTGGCAAAAATGAAGTCATCTCAGGAGTTACATGCAAAATTACTTATATTTTTCTAATCGTATTTCAGGGTTTAGTAAACTTTGACACACAACGTGTATGCCCTTATCAGGTATATAAAGCAATACATATGGTCAAATGCGATCATTCGTTCGTTCATCCGTCATTCCGTTCGTTCGTTAATTAAATAAGTTAAAGGTCGAGTGTCAAGGGTCCCAAAATTCTTCATACCCTAGCACATGTTGGATGTAGGTCAAATGGGACGAAGTGGTATATTATGTAGAGACTCATCTTCTGTAGAGCATTACCTTCTATAGTTTGATCAGCTCGTAATCGGCGGGCCTTGTAACATCGCGGATTAATATCAATAGATTTTATTTGGAGAATTGTCTTGTGACATCTCGCCAGAAGTATTACAAATTATTAATTGAAGTCCTATAATTCGTCTACTTTCTTGAACACGCAAAATATACACCAGCAGATCAACTTTATCACTTAAAACGTCGGTCTACTTTTTGGCGTAGTGGTAAAATCCTAATAATTGCCGTCGATACGAGCTGATCAAAGCTCTTCCTTAGGCAGATGAAGGATGTGCCTTGGATGTGTCATATGAATCTCAGCTGGCGATGTTGATAAGAGGCTCAGTGTTGGTCATGTCACTGTATAATGATGGTGTTCGAGACCTGTCCGTTTTACTTAGCATAAACCTATATAGCATGAAGCAGGAGGTATAGCAAAGCGTTTATTTTGCTTTTCATATAATGTGTTGCGATAGCATATTCACAGCCATAATTACGAATATTCAGTATTGTTCGCATATCAGTTCGGGGGCACTTGTAATTCACGGACGTCTCTGATTTCAAAGACGGGTCAGTGATTTCACATACGGGGAGTCTGTGATATCACATACGTCGAGCTTTGTTGACAGCTGGGCACTCGATGCAGCACATCGGAACGAAGCTGAGTGTATTAGAATAAGCTTTCTATATGTTTAGCAAATATCTACCTGTGCAAAAAATTATATCTATATGTGCAAATTCTGACAAATGGTCACAGAACACACTTAGATTGCAATGGCCAAAATCAAATGTTTTGAAGTAAAAAAATCCCAAGAGTACCCGAGCCTGCGCTCTAATAAATTCATGAATTGGATAGTAAAATCAGCAGGCACTCGACATGGGCTAGCTACAACCCTGATAAGGCCTACTCACAAAATTATTCCCACTGCGCCGGCATGTTCACCAAAATTACTAATATCGTTGGGTTTTGAAAGTAGGGAGTATGTGATTTATGAGACGTCTCTGAAATATGATACTGTTATGTGACATGACGCTTCAAGTGCATTATCAGAGACGTCCGTGAATTATGAGTGCCCCCGAACTGATATGGATAAAACAGTTCACGTCAGTTATTGTTAATGTTACAACGTATTACATATATAGTTATAAACAGGGAATAAGTGCCTATTTCCATGATTTCTAACGATTCCACTTCTATATTTTTTATAGTAAGCAGGCCGGTATTATAATAGGCCTATTGATGGTTTATTTAAATTGACTTTACAACTTATATTAACAATTGCAATTAATATTGTGTACTATTAAACTTATGAACTAAGAACAAAGTTTGTCACTGTTGCTTTTTATTACGGAAAGCCAATTATAATTATATAAAAATGATTATAGTGAAATCGTATTTTAAGCTCAAACTGTTATCATGGTTATCTCTTTTTTGTATTTTTTATTTGGTATCACAAAACAAATCAAATTTAGCAAGAAAAACTTCAAGGTAAACTTTCTTGTCTAGTGGATGTCATCACAAAACGAATCAATTTTAGCAAGGAAAACATAAAGGTAAACTTTCCTGTCTCCGGATGTCCTCACAAAACAAATCAACCGTAGCAAGAAAAATATCAAAGTAAACTTTCCTGTCTCTGGATGTCCTCACAAAACAAATCAACATTAACAAGAAAAACATCAAGGTAAACTTTCCTGTCTCTGAATGTCCTCACAAAACAAATCAACCTTAGCAAGAAAAACATCAAGGCAAACTTTCCTGTCTCTGGATGTCCTCACAAAACAAATCAACCTTAGCAAGAAAAACATCAAGGTAAACTTTCCTGTCTCTGAATGTCCTCACAAAACAAATCAACCTTAGCAAGAAAAACATCAAGGCAAACTTTCCTGTCTCTGGATGTCCTCACAAAACAAATCAACCTTAGCAAGAAAAACATCAAGGTAAACGTCCCTGTCTCTGAATGTCCTCACAAAACAAATCAACCTTAGCAAGAAAAACATCAAGGCAAACTTTCCTGTCTTTGGATGTCCTCACAAAACAAATCAACCTTAGCAAGAAAAACATCAAGGCAAACTTTCCTGTCTTTGGATGTCCTCACAAAACAAATCAACCTTAGCAAGAAAAACATCAAGGTAAACTTTCCTGTCTCTGAATGTCCTCACAAAACAAATCAACCTTAGCAAGAAAAACATCAAGGCAAACTTTCCTGTCTTTGGATGTCCTCACAAAACAAATCAACCTTAGCAAGAAAAACATCAAGGCAAACTTTCCTGTCTTTGGATGTCCTCACAAAACAAATCAACCGTAGCAAGAAAAATATCAAAGTAAACTTTCCTGTCTCTGGATGTCCTCACAAAACAAATCAACATTAACAAGAAAAACATCAAGGTAAACTTTCCTGTCTCTGAATGTCCTCACAAAACAAATCAACCTCAGCAAGGAAAACATTGTGGAGATATATGGTCGTGCGCCCCCTCCAGCCATAGCGGGTTCTTCCGAGTTTTTCTTGTTGGGTTCTCCCCCGATAAGGCGGGATAAAATAGAAGGAGAAAGACCGATGGAATCCCGCATGTGTTAGTGATTTTAAGATGAATAATAAAAGGCTAATAAAACTGTTCCTGAAATAAACCATGAAACCAATTTGTCTTATTCTGATCATCACCCTTTTGTCTTTGTGGCCCCGAACCTCGGCTCGCAACATATGGTGGAGAAGTCCGGCGATTATGACTTTGTAAGTTGTAGTACACATGTACACGGTACCTCACGCAGCCAAGCCCAAGCCAAGCGAGTGACTCAGGCATGCAGGACTCACCATGCACCGATACCGTAAGAGCTATCCCCGTATTCGTCTCAGGTATAAAGTGATATAACTTTCATGACCATGCTGATGACTTATTAATTAACTGTCCAGTCAGATCTTGAGTTACCTGCCACAAAATGGCGTGTCAAAACGCATTCAAACCGACCCCCTTTAAAGGCTCACATCAAGATGTTGAGGATTGGTTAGACTCTTTTGTCCGGTATGCGGACTACGCAAATTGGGACGACAATAGACGCTTCAATGCTCTGCGGGCTTTACTACAAGATTCAGCTGCGCAATGGCTGCGGCGACAAGCAGCAGAGGAACTTGACGACTACGAAACGCTGCGTCAGGCATTGTTGGAGAAGTATAAACTCCAACCAGCTCAGATGTTTCAGTTACGTCAAAAGCTTGCAAATACGACACAAGGTTGCCGCGATGTAAAGGACTACACGGAGGAACTTGCCAATCTCTGCCATAAATTGCAAATTGACGAGGATGGGCAGTTACACCACTTTATAAGTGGCTTACGCGCGCACATTAAACAGCAGGTTCTTCGCTGCCAACCTGCAGACCTGCAGGAGGCACTCAAGCAGCCATAGCAGAAGAAACGGCGGCAGCAATTGTCAGCAGTACTGCAGACCGAGCATCAACGTCAGCTGCTCCCATGGTCGCGACAGTGCAAAGTCCCCAATGCCAACTTTGTCATGCTTATGGACATGTCGCACCACAATGTTCTGTCATGTACCTTCCCCCACCCCCCGCCAGACGCCCCAGGATTCCTCGCAACCAAGTGCAGTGCTATGCGTGTGGTCAATTTGGACATTATCGGCGTGAATGTTTGCAGGGAAACGGACAAGGCCCACCCCAACAACCTCAAGGCCGGCGCTAATGGAGGTTGGGCCCCACAAAACTGCTAGCCCAATGAACATGTGTGATAATAAAGTACAGCGAACAATAAAAGCTACTATAAATAACAATGTGTTGGTATCAAAAACAAATGTTGAGTCAAATACAAATCCAAATCTAGGTCAACATGTGCATGTAGGTACACAGTCAGTAGATGTTTTGCCCAATGATGTTGTTATGATGTCAAATAAATATGCAAATGTGAGTGACATGTTAAATAATGAGAATGTTAGGCCAAGTATGTGTGTTCCATCAAATGGTGAAACTTATGTGTCAAATAATGTTGATAATGATATTTCAAATTTGCATGTCAAGTCAAATGATGTACATACCAATCCAGGTGTAACTTTTAGTACAGGCAATGTTATGAATTGCAGTGATGGTAATCAGTCTGGGTCTCATATGTGTAGGCCTATATCACACATTTCTTCTCAGGTCCCTAACTGCAGTCCTCCTTGTGATAAACCCCGTGTTGCAACAACATCAAGGCAAACTTTCCTGTCTTTGGATGTCCTCACAAAACAAATCAACCTTAGCAAGAAAAACATCAAGGTAAACTTTCCTGTCTCTGAATGTCCTCACAAAACAAATCAACCTTAGCAAGAAAAACATCAAGGCAAACTTTCCTGTCTCTGGATGTCCTCACAAAACAAATCAACCTTAGCAAGAAAAACATCAAGGTAAATTTGCCTGTCTTTGGATGTCCTCACAAAACAAATCAACCTTAGCAAGAAAAACATCAAGGTAAACTTTCCTGTCTTTGGATGTCCTCATAAAACAAATCAACCTTAGCAAGAAAAATATCAAGGTAAACTTTCCTGTCTCTGGATGTCCTCACAAAACAAATCAACCTTAGCAAGAAAAATATCAAGGTAAACTTTCCTGTCTCTGGATGTCCTCACAAAACAAATCAACCTTAGCAAGAAAAACATCAAGGTAAACTTTCCTGTCTCTGAATGTCCTCACAAAACAAATCAACCTTAGCAAGAAAAACATCAAGGTAAACTTTCCTGTCTCTGAATGTCCTCATAAAACAAATCAACCTTAGCAAGAAAATATCAAGGTAAACTTTCCTGTCTTTGGATATCCTCACAAAACAAATCAACCTTAGCAAGAAAAACATCAAGGTAAACTTTCCTGTCTTTGGATGTCCTCATAAAACAAATCAACCTTAGCAAGAAAAACATCAAAGTAAACTTTCCTGTCTTTGGATGTCCTCACAAAACAAATCAACCTTAGCAAGAAAAACATCAAGGTAAACTTTCCTGTCGTTGGATGTCCTCACAAAACAAATCAACCTTAGCAAGAAAAATATCAAAGTAAACTTTCCTGTCTCTGGATGTCCTCACAAAACAAATCAACCTTAGCAAGAAAAACATCAAGGTAAACTTTCCTGTCTCTGAATGTCCTCATAAAACAAATCAACCTTAGCAAGAAAAATATCAAGGTAAACTTTCC
This sequence comes from Amphiura filiformis, assembly GCF_039555335.1. Taxonomy (NCBI): domain Eukaryota; kingdom Metazoa; phylum Echinodermata; class Ophiuroidea; order Amphilepidida; family Amphiuridae; genus Amphiura; species Amphiura filiformis. Next base: position 64,009,815 of record NC_092630.1, on the reverse strand, counting down.
TGTCTTTGGATATCCTCACAAAACAAATCAACCTTAGCAAGAAAAACATCAAGGTAAACTTTCCTGTCTTTGGATGTCCTCATAAAACAAATCAACCTTAGCAACCTCAGCAAGAAAACCATCAAAGTAAACTTTCCTGTCTTTGGATGTCCTCACAAAACAAATCAACCTTAGCAAGAAAAACATCAAGGTAAACTTTCCTGTCGTTGGATGTCCTCACAAAACAAATCAACCTTAGCAAGAAAAATATCAAAGTAAACTTTCCTGTCTCTGGATGTCCTCACAAAACAAATCAACCTTAGCAAGAAAAATATCAAGGCAAACTTTCCTGTCTTTGGATGTCCTCACAAAACAAATTAACCTTAGCAAGAAAAACATCAAGGTAAATTTGCCTGTCTTTGGATGTCCTCACAAAACAAATCAACCTTAGCAAGAAAAACATCAAGGTAAACTTTCCTGTCTTTGGATGTCCTCATAAAACAAATCAACCTTAGCAAGAAAAATATCAAAGTAAACTTTCCTGTCTCTGGATGTCCTCGCAAAACAAATCAACCTTAGCAAGAAAAACATCAAGGTAAACTTTCCTGTCTCTGAATGTCCTCACAAAACAAATCAACCTTAGCAAGAAAAACATCAAGGTAAACTTTCCTGTCTTTGGATGTCCTCATAAAACAAATCAACCTTAGCAAGAAAAATATCAAAGTAAACTTTTCTGTCTCTGGATGTCCTCGCAAAACAAATCAACCTTAGCAAGAAAAACATCAAGGTACACTTTCCTGTCTTTGGATGTCCTCATAAAACAAATCAACCTTAGCAAGAAAAATATCAAGGTAAACTTTCCTGTCTCTGAATGTCCTCACAAAACAAATCAACCTTAGCAAGAAAAACATCAAGGTAAACTTTCCTGTCTTTGGATGTCCTCACAAAACAAATCAACCTTAGCAAGAAAAACATCAAAGAAAACTTTCCTGTCTTTGGATGTTCTCATAAAACAAATCAACCGTAGCAAGAAAAATATCAAGGTAAATTTGCCTGTCTTTGGATGTCCTCACAAAACAAATCAACCTTAGCAAGAAAAACATCAAGGTAAACTTTCCTGTCTTTGGATGTCCTCATAAAACAAATCAACCTTAGCAAGAAAAATATCAAAGTAAACTTTTCTGTCTCTGGATGTCCTCGCAAAACAAATCAACCTTAGCAAGAAAAACATCAAGGTAAACTTTCCTGTCTCTGAATGTCCTCACAAAACAAATCAACCTTAGCAAGAAAAACATCAAGGCAAACTTTCCTGTCTTTGGATGTCCTCACAAAACAAATCAACCTTAGCAAGAAAAACATCAAGGTAAATTTGCCTGTCTTTGGATGTCCTCACAAAACAAATCAACCTTAGCAAGAAAAACATCAAGGTAAACTTTCCTGTCTTTGGATGTCCTCACAAAACAAATCAACCTTAGCAAGAAAAACATCAAGGTAAATTTGCCTGTCTTTGGATGTCCTCACAAAACAAATCAACCTTAGCAAGAAAAACATCAAGGTAAACTTTCCTGTCTTTGGATGTCCTCATAAAACAAATCAACCTTAGCAAGAAAAATATCAAAGTAAACTTTCCTGTCTCTGGATGTCCTCGCAAAACAAATCAACCTTAGCAAGAAAAACATCAAGGTAATCTTTCCTGTCTTTGGATGTCCTCATAAAACAAATCAACCTTAGCAAGAAAAATATCAAGGTAAACTTTCCTGTCTCTGAATGTCCTCACAAAACAAATCAACCTTAGCAAGAAAAACATCAAGGTAAACTTTCCTGTCTCTGAATGTCCTCATAAAACAAATCAACCTTAGCAAGAAAAATATCAAGGTAAACTTTCCTGTCTTTGGATATCCTCACAAAACAAATCAACCTTAGCAAGAAAAACATCAAGGTAAACTTTCCTGTCTTTGGATGTCCTCATAAAACAAATCAACCTTAGCAAGAAAAACATCAAAGTAAACTTTCCTGTCTTTGGATGTCCTCACAAAACAAATCAACCTTAGCAAGAAAAACATCAAGGTAAACTTTCCTGTCTTTGGATGTCCTCATAAAACAAATCAACCTTAGCAAGAAAAATATCAAAGTAAACTTTTCTGTCTCTGGATGTCCTCGCAAAACAAATCAACCTTAGCAAGAAAAACATCAAGGTACACTTTCCTGTCTTTGGATGTCCTCATAAAACAAATCAACCTTAGCAAGAAAAATATCAAGGTAAACTTTCCTGTCTCTGAATGTCCTCACAAAACAAATCAACCTTAGCAAGAAAAACATCAAGGTAAACTTTCCTGTCTTTGGATGTCCTCACAAAACAAATCAACCTTAGCAAGAAAAACATCAAAGAAAACTTTCCTGTCTTTGGATGTTCTCATAAAACAAATCAACCGTAGCAAGAAAAATATCAAGGTAAATTTGCCTGTCTTTGGATGTCCTCACAAAACAAATCAACCTTAGCAAGAAAAACATCAAGGTAAACTTTCCTGTCTTTGGATGTCCTCATAAAACAAATCAACCTTAGCAAGAAAAAATATCAAAGTAAACTTTTCTGTCTCTGGATGTCCTCGCAAAAACAAATCAACCTTAGCAAGAAAAACATCAAGGTACACTTTCCTGTCTTTGGATGTCCTCATAAAACAAATCAACCTTAGCAAGAAAAATATCAAGGTAAACTTTCCTGTCTCTGAATGTCCTCACAAAACAAATCAACCTTAGCAAGAAAAACATCAAGGTAAACTTTCCTGTCTTTGGATATCCTCACAAAACAAATCAACCTTAGCAAGAAAAATATCAAAGTAAACTTTCCTGTCTCTGGATGTCCTCGCAAAACAAATCAACCTTAGCAAGAAAAACATCAAGGTAAACTTTCCTGTCTTTGGATGTCCTCATAAAACAAATCAACCGTAGCAAGAAAAACATCAAAGTAAACTTTCCTGTCTTTGGATGTCCTCACAAAACAAATCAACCTTAGCAAGAAAAACATCAAGGTAAACTTTCCTGTCGTTGGATGTCCTCACAAAACAAATCAACCTTAGCAAGAAAAATATCAAAGTAAACTTTCCTGTCTTTGGATATCCTCACAAAACAAATCAACCTTAGCAAGAAAAACATCAAGGCAAACTTTCCTGTCTCTGGATGTCCTCACAAAACAAATCAACCTTAGCAAGAAAAATATCAAGGCAAACTTTCCTGTCTTTGGATGTCCTCACAAAACAAATTAACCTTAGCAAGAAAAACATCAAGGTAAATTGGCCTGTCTTTGGATGTCCTCACAAAACAAATCAACCTTAGCAAGAAAAACATCAAGGTAAACTTTCCTGTCTTTCGATGTCCTCATAAAACAAATCAACCTTAGCAAGAAAAATATCAAAGTAAACTTTCCTGTCTCTGGATGTCCTCGCAAAACAAATCAACCTTAGCAAGAAAAACATCAAGGTAAACTTTCCTGTCTTTGGATGTCCTCATAAAACAAATCAACCTTAGCAAGAAAAATATCAAGGTAAACTTTCCTGTCTCTGAATATCCTCACAAAACAAATCAACCTTAGCAAGAAAAACATCAAGGTAAACTATCCTGTCTCTGAATGTCCTCATAAAACAAATCAACCTTAGCAAGAAAAATATCAAGGTAAACTTTCCTGTCTTTGGATATCCTCACAAAACAAATCAACCTTAGCAAGAAAAATATCAAAGTAAACTTTCCTGTCTCTGGATGTCCTCACAAAACATCTGAACAAAAATATTAAGGTGAACTTTCCAGTCTCTGAATGTCCTCAGTCCTCACAAAGTTATACAATGCATGTTCTAATAATATTGATGCTCTTAATTCCCCAATTAAAAGTATCACATGATGTACACTCTAATTTCACACTATATATTCAATGTTTTGAATAGAATCCCTACCGGTATTCATTTATTTTTGATCCTGTAACTATTCGTTTTGATGAGATATACTATTCATTTTTTATAAGGTATATTATTATTATCACTTTGAACCGACAATCTTATCAAAATGAATAGTTTCCGTTTTATTTTAACAAGTACCTTTTCAAATTGATATTAGATGTCAACTCATTATTTGATAAGATTACCCATTTCATTTTGAAATGATTCTTTTAAGTCTCCCTCTGACAAGACAAACTATTCAAATTTCATATTTAGGTCATTTTTGATAAGAAGCTATTCATTTTTAACAAGAACCTATTCATTTTTTAGTCGAGGCAATCTTATCAAATTTGATGAGTTCCTTGTCATTTTGATGAGAATAGGCCATATCCGATTAATTTTTAAGAGAAATCTGTTCATTTGAAGAGAAATCTATTACCGTATATCCCCATCTGAATAGTTTCCCTAATAGGCCTATCAAATTTGACACGTTTCTATTCAAAACTGATAAGATCGTTTTAAGAGTGTAAACGTAACTGTTTGCTTGTTTGATGGTTTGTGAGATGCAGGGGATATAGGCTAATTTTCCAAATTAAATTCATACTCATTTACTTTCAAAGTTGTAAACCCGGGGAGGGGGTAGGCCTACTACCGGGTATACCACTTTGGAGGTGACGCGTATAAGACCCCAATACTTTTCCATTCCACCTGTCACCCAAATACCCTTATTTTTCAATTTGAACAGCAATTTTGTTGATACAGTTTATTTTGAAATAACAAAGTCCGTTGAACCATTTACAACTTTGATGCAAAGAATCCAACTATCATTAGTCACCCTTGGCTTTACGTCCAATCTGATGGATCCTGCTGAGTATTCAACGTAAACGTAAACTAGTAGGCCTACTCTAAGTGTATTTAGGCCTAGTTTAGTTTGAGAAAATCTCAAAATTTGATTTTACCCTAGTACTGACTCGAGTTTAATACAGAAAAAAACCACAATAATTATTAGTTTGATAGAACCCGGGTAGAATCAAAGGATTGATAGGGACCATGCAATTCATAAAGAATTACAAAATAACTAAAGTGTACGTACATGACGATGACGTAGTTCCAATACTGTCGCAATCCAGTGATTACATTCAGCGCTGATCACGTCTGATACCGTCTGCACACACGAGTTCAGCGTTTATTACTTAAAAATATGTGTCTAAAATATTCCAGGAAAATGATAAATTAAAACAAACTTAAGCTTATTTACAACTAAATATCTGAACTCAAAACAAAAAGCCGTTACACCTGTCTAATTTATACAACAAAATAAAAGAGTACTTTTGTAATTGCCATTATTTTGGACAAACTTTAGCCTAGAAACAACCAAACCCTGGTTACGTTGTAAACAACCGCGATGCTGCTGAATTTGGCAGTATTGTTCTGCAGTTTTCGTAAGTAGAATTTAGAGCAAAATACCAATATTACACGTGATTTTCGTAAACTATAAACTGACGATGGTAGTATTAGATAAGTATCGCATCCATATGTAGAGTTTTAATGTGTTATGTAATATTATATAGGATCAAAATTACACAATATTCTTCAACTTGAAATCTGGATGTTTAAACACTACACTCTTCTTCTTCTTCTTCCTTATAAGTCACTAATAAGTGCCTCCCTCATATGTATGAGTATTGTCGCACTGCGTACAGACAAGCTGTACTTATTTTTTACTCTGGAACCTAGAGTAGATGAGTGTATTTTGAAGTACAGTCAACATGATCCCCTGCTCTTTTCGAATAGCCTGTGAGGTTCTTTAACGTGCACACTACATTAATGTGAGAAAATATGCATGTACACGGGACCGACAGCTTAAAGTGCCCTCCGAAGCACTAAGCAAGTAGAGTGAAGTGTCTTGCTCAAGGACACAAAGAGCCGGACCTGGGATTCGAACCCTTGACCCTTGGGTTCACAGTCCTATGCCTTAACCACTAGGCCACGCTCTCCACTCACAATCACATGCTCACTTACATGCTTAGTTGGAATTCCAATTGAATGAACGCAGCTTTCAATAGCTGTACATGTACTCAATCCAACCGCGATCATATATCGCATATTTCAAACTACAATGCGAACGCACAACCTTGAATACAATGCTAACTGATGCTAACCAATCACGAGTGCGTTGGCATGGTTAGATTCACTTCCTCGTTACTCGCGTACAGTTCAGTTGCACACGCTGGCGTATATCGCGGAGTGTACGCAAATATTCGTCATGCTATTAAAAGCTGCGTTCATTCAATTGGAATTCCCACAATAGTACAAGGAACTCATCCTCATTCACAAACTGATACAATCTGTCCATCGTATAAGACTATTACCGCAGCGTGTTGAAGGAATATTACACAGTCAAGAATAGGCTCCGTCACCCACTGTTTCGGATCCCTCACAGTCTCCCAAAACATCAAAAGTGTTGCACGTATACTTAAGTTAAGACTGTCCTTTTTCACATAACACAGACAAAGTAGGGCCAACTTGCCTAGAAATGGTCAAAATTTGGCAAGAAATATCTCTGTGTAATCCTATATGCAAATTGTCCCACATCACATCGATATCGGCGATCATGTTTTTTTACTGAAGTTAGGCTAGGCTGGTTCATACCAGCGTTATGCACGTGACGTGACACAGCTAATATAATCGACCAGAAATCGGGGATCATTAAAACGTCAACAATTTCAAAATACGCAATGACAGTAAACTTAAAGGCGAGCGGTCCGAATTTTGAGCCATACAAGTTTACGTGGTGAACTAACACTCACTGGCAGTCATGACACTCACTGACAGTTGTAAAGGGAGTGTTCATAAATACTTTGGTATGTTTGGTGGGGGGTTGGAAAATATGAGGGATAAAAAACAAATTTGGGTCCTAAAAAGGGGGATCACATAAAATTCAGCCCCTGGCAGGCTATAGTCTGATAGACCTTTTTCTCAGACGTCACCAATCAATCGATATTGGGTCTGGAGCATTCGAGTCATCCGCACCCAAACGCAAATATCTCGCCGGCGCGCGCGTTCAACTAGGCGTCCTGCGCGAGATAGTTCACCACGCCAGAAAAGTAAATGAAATTGTGAAACAAAACAAAGATTGAATTTCAAATAGCATTGCGTTTTGTATTTTATAGCATCAAAACAAGCCAGAACAAAGGCAACCAGTATACAGTTACCGTTAAATTAAACAATTATTATTTAAAGAACTCCAACATGCCAAATGGCAATTTTTTAAATTATAGCTATAATGAGTTAATGACGTATATTTTTGGCTTCTTTTTAGGACATACAGGGGGGGGGGATCAAACACATTTTAGACCATAAAAAGAGAGGATAAAAAATCCACCTTCTTTAACTTAAGGGTGGATCACAAAAAGTTTGATGAGGTTCCAACTTTTCCAAACCCCCCACCCCCACCAAAGTATTTATGAACACTCCCTAACTACAAATTTCGAACATTTGATAACTTGTTATCAAGTTGTTGAACCTTCTGTGCATCGTGCAAGTGACTCCGGGATTTATCTTTGCATTAAAATATTAATATTGACAACCTGTATGACCCATCCATACATTCATACATCATGTGACATTGCTTTCTTGATGTGAAAATGATTACAAATGTGTAATTTGAACATTCAAAGTCAACTTGTCAAAATATTGAAGAAAATGTGCGATTTGCTTTTCTGCAAAGCGATCGAATATCAATTCGGCTTTCGAAGTTACCCACGATTGTCTGTTCTCAAAGATTTTATTAGCGACCTGACACATTGGTCATTCAATCATTGAAGTGCTTTTGAATTTTTGTGCTAGTAAGCGTTCCCTGAATTCCCCCCCCCAGTTTTTCAATGAAAAGTGCCTTTGGCTGGCAGTAAAAATAGAAAAGGTTAATGAGTACTAGGGTTAAGGCTCGAGATACCGTACTCTATATCTCAAATACAGATTTATACATTCACTATCAAACATTTTCTTGCTGTCTTTCAGCTGGAGCATCATATGTTGAAAATGTGGATCAAAAAAGAACAAAGGACAGTTTGTATTGTTTTTAAGCCATTATTGTATCATTTCCATACAAAATAGATTATGATTTCTTTTCCATAAAATGTTACCTCTTTTACTGTTAGATATGTCCCCATTAGATTTTAAGCCGAACAACCTTGGTAAAGCAAATTTGGATCTTTTTTGACCAAAAAGGCTTTGAAAATCCCCGCTAGATGAGTAAATGGGAGCGTTCACTATAACAGGAAGAATTACTGAACAGGTAGAATCATTTGAAAAGGTACATTTTATTTATCTAAATCTGTCTCTTCTTACATTTTCTTTTTTATTTTCTTCTGCTTAGCTTGTAATTTTTTCGTTTCCATGTTATTTATTTAACACCGTTCCCATTATTTACTAAATCTGTTCTTTCTTACATTTCCCTTTTAGCTTTTTTTTTTTATTTGCTGCTTGTGATTTCCCGTTTCCATGTTTTTTATTTAATTCTGTTCTCATTATTTGAGCTTCTTTTTTTTTTCCTTACATTTTCTGATGTAAATTTTCGCATAACCGTCTCGGTAAGTTCCTCGATCTCCCGTATGAATTTGGCGACATTTGGATCGAAACTGACGGAGCCTTTATACATGATACATAGATACATAGATAGATACATAGATACATACAACATTCCCCTATTTATAGTAAGATTTGGCTGTTCCATTGCACTCAATGGGGGCAAGGGGAATAAACTTCCAATAAAAGGCAAATTGATATTTTCTATTCAGTTGTTAATTTGAAAGGCATTAAGTGAGTGATCACTCACTGTTTTCAATTTTTCTTGTTCGGTAAACATTTCGGTATAAAAAGTTCAAGTTATCTTATTCTGCAGATCACTGAAGGTGCTGTTAGTTCACTTGGATAATTTGTTTGTTTATTTTCTTATCGCTCTCCTTTTTTTTAATCAGATATGTGACATAATTTTAAAAAAAGAGCATTGCAACCATGACAACATCACCAGCAAGCCGGATGTCCATCACCCATCCTGCCCTCTTCCCATGTGCTGACCGTGTCACTGTGCCTCAGGTTGGAGCAGATGAGACCAAACTGAAAGGGACTCCAGCCTTTATTTCTGAAACAGGAATTCCTTTTGGTCGTCCAACTCATGTCAAAGAAAGTTTACATCGTAATTACCTGAAGAAAGTCAGTGCTGACTTGGCTTTTAGTGAAGATGTTGTGAAACTCCATGCAGCTCATACATTACCATATAACAGAAATGATATTCAGCAGGCATTTAAATACTCTGATATAATTCAGAGAGAGCGTAAGCGGAGTGCTACTGGACCAACAGGGAGACACAATGCTCGTGGAACAGATAAGAAACATCTTCCTTGTCATATCAAAACTGTCTCTCATCATCATCTGAAACCAATACATAGGAAACCTAAGCCTAAAGCTATTGAAACTGAGAAAAGTGAACAAGAGAAAATGAATTAGGTTCTAGTACATCTTCTCTGAAAAATGATTTCCAGACATTTTTGACTCAGGATCCACTGGTAGAAGGTGACAGTGTTTCAACAACAGGTGTTCTACATGAGCAAAAATACTCTGAGAATTGGGATGAACATCTTCTAAAACACTTGAGTAAAAATACAGCAAGGTGGATTGTTAACGAGAAAACAGCAGAAGGTCCGCGGAGAGATAAGCTACATCGCTTGGTTACTGATCTGCATGGACGTCCTGCCCATCCTGTAGACACACTTATACGAGATGATGCTAGTGATATTACTGAAGTAGAGATACTGAGCCATCATGGGAAAGAACAGTGGTCTAAGATGAAATTAAGACTCTCTGCTAGTAGACGGTTTAAACCCAAAAAGAAAAAGAAAACGGATAATGATGATGATTCATGGGAAGATGATGATGAGGAAGAAGATAACATAGAGAAGCGCCCTCTTGCATCATTTTACAAGCTACCTGGAAGCATGAGAAAACAGCAAAAACAACTGGAAAAACAACTGGCTGGTAAGTTGTCAGGCTCTAAATTATAGGCAGAACAAAATAGTGTCACTATGATCCAATTTGTGCATTGACTTCATTGCCTATTTTTGATACATTCATTTTGTCAATACCCAAAAGTACATTTTATCATTTGTTATTTCAAACCACCCAGTTTGTGAAATATGTGTCTGTTGAGCAAGGATTGTTGGGTTACACGGACTAACATCCTGGGTAATACATCAGTTGAAATTAAAAAAGATTACTTCATTGTAACAGTGCAACAATGTCATCTTTACTTATTATACTAGGTAACTGTCTGATTTAGATATTGAACACTTTAACTTTAAGTGTAAAGAGATTAATTGGACTGTTTGCAAATATTATGTGGAGTGAATGGACTTTTGATTTATTTTTACATCAGGAGCTGTTAACAGCACTGCCAAAGATATTAAAGTAACTCGAAAGAAAACTAAACCACCTCCAACGCTACGAGATGTTATGAACCCTGCAGTAGGGGACAAGATGTTTGATACCAAAAACCAATTTGAACAAGAGTGGCTATCAGGTAAGACGGTTTCTTTGTCCGCGTACTAATCACAACATGAACAGTTAAAAAATTGTGTATTGGTGCCCGAGAAGTGTAGTTTTTACATGTAGGCCTATGCAGTGTTAGTGTGAGTTTTTATAATGTTACTGAGAGTATCAAACACTGCCAGTCATTGTACAATACATGTATGTCCAAATTTCATCGCAAATATCAATATGTGATCAAGTCAACTCTTCCCTACATCAAAAGATTTTACTTAGCAATGAGATTATTTGTCTTTTCTCATTCAAATTCTCATACTTCTGTGAATTTCTCATATATTTATCCTGTCTGGTTTCTCATGAAGGAAAAATTACCTAATGTATGAAATTAATATTTACACTATGCTGCAAAAAGCAGCACAGATAATGGTTAAATAAGTTGAATTTTCATTGTTTATAAATTTATATCTTTACTAACAAACCAGCTGAGTTACTAAATTTGACCACATTTTGATATAACGATTTTATCTAATTCTAAGTTATTTAAATGCTTTGTGTGTTCAGGTGCCATTCAAGTGCATAAACAAGACAGCTCTCATCTAGTTCTTGACTCTGGTAACAAGTACCAAGTTGTGCGTCAAGATAATTTCCCACAGGATCCAAACAAATGGTTCCCAGAGGCAGATAAGAAGAAGAAACTGGCAAAATTACCAGAGGATAGTGGACTAAAGAAGAAGAAAACAAAACGTGCAAAGATGCCACATAAAGGATACAGAAAATGGAGTCAGAGACCAGAACCCATCCAGGTAATGAGAAGTATAATATGTTTTCTATGTTTTCTAACATATTTGAAACAAGGGTGTACCCATGGTATTATATAAGTAGTAACTTTTGTTTACTTAAATCACACTAGCATGCCTGTTTGTGCTGGACGAAGATGTTGATGAATTTAATATATGAGATCATACTAGTTACATGTAGGTTGTTTGTCCTTCAGGAGGACTCCCTTGCTTGCCCCTCCCGAGGAAAAAGTGCAAATGTTGCCTCCCATTTTATACTAGAATCCATCATCAGCTTCAGAAGGGTGCACAGTAATTTTGATTAAAAGGCCCAATGCAATCTTACAAAGGAAAATGATCACTGATTCCTAGGATTAAAAGTCTCAGCCTAGCTGTTAAAGCCTTACACAGAAACAAGGGATGAGGCTTACGCATCGTACACTGGAACATAGTCTTTACATAGAAACACTCAAACATTACAAACTAGTGCACAAGATCAAATTACTGATGCTTAATCATTATTCTTGATGCATCAATGTACCAGGGAAAGAAGAACCATGTATCGCATACTAGTACAATTCCACAGAATTGACAAGATATACATGTTTCATGATACAAATCCTATTTGTGTTCTGTGACAGGATGGTGCATCAATTCAGATCCATGAGACGGGATATGAGTCTGAACTCTATAAAGAGCCAGATCCAACAGTGAGCAAACAACACAGAGAAAACCCAGCTCTTGTCAAACTAGGTAATATATTCTTAAACTTATGGGTAGTTTGCAGCATGGACAAACCTCAGATCAGTTTTGGACCTCTCTCAGGCTACATCATCACATGAGTACTCATGCATATAAGTTTAAAACCACACACCTTAGGCAATGGCTATACTTGTAGTAAAGTCATGATACATTCACTGGTGTCACAAAAATATGGTGGTTTGATTATTTCTACAAATGTTGCTATCTTACTTTTAGCCACAACTGAGCATCTCAAACTACTATTTACATGATTTATATGTACATTCAAAAAAAGCGGTCATCAAGAGACCACCAATTCAATTAATTGCTTTCATTGTTCATACAAGTTCTTTTCTGTATAATGTGCAGTTGATGAATGGCGTACCAAATGGCATTTGGGCAACAAGTGGTATGATAGTTCTATAGAGGATCTAGTCCGTGATATGTCAGACATCAATGAACATGTAAGGTTACAGACCATAGCAACCATCGCTAGGGCTGCAACATTCCGACCACCAGAGGCACCAGGCATACCGGTCAAAAGTAAGATTCAGTTCATTTACTTTTAATTTTACTGGCGAGTCAATCAGATATGAGGTGAATATACCAATCTCCAATCAGTGTGTGTGAGGGCAGTGGTGACACCAGGGTTGTAGTGAGCCAAATTTTAGTGCTGGCTATTAAATTGAGAGAAAATTGAATCACAATGCCAATAACTTGACAGTAATGGCATTTGACAGCTGTTTTGAGGACAATTTGTCATTGTAGTGCTGGTCGGCAAGACCTATAATTCCCTTGAGTGCTGGTCGGTCAGGCTGAGTTAGACTAATTCCAATCAGCCGTCTACACTTCGCATGTACTGTGTATGCTTCGTAGTGACGACTGATTATCTTACAGCCAATATCATGACGGACTTCTGAAAACTATTCAATGCGACTTCAGTTGTGCGCCATATGCGACTGACTAGCGGCGCCGTGCACCAGCGTCGTTGTACCGCCGCCGCTGTGACAAGATCGCGCTCTGAACTTCTAAAAACAACAAACTCGGTCAAAAGGTCAATTTGGCTCTATGCCACAGGAATCCTGTTGCAAAATCCGTCACTTTTTTTCCACGTAGTTTTCTCAGTCGTCAAACCAGACGGCTGAGTACTGGTTACTGCCGACCAGCACCGACCACCGTGGCTACAACCCTGGGCAACACCAGACATTTTTTTGAGGGGCATTGGGGGAAAAGTGAATTGGGAGGGGGCAAAATCAACATATTTTGCATAAAATTGCTGCTCAGTAAATTTTAGGTTTTTAGGGCTGACAAGGCCTTAAATGTGGGGTCACTGGGGGGGGGGCAAGAAAAATATTGGGGGTAAATGCCCCCCTTGTCCCCAATTTGGATGTGGACAAATTGACACTCGGCAATGTAAACATCAATCTCTTGCACAAGACATACATGTACCCCATGCTTGATTGTGTCTTTCATGTTATATCTTGGAACTCTGTACTACATGTGATGCTGAAGAGGTACGGATTTATACGCGAGTGATCGGGAAATTCATGCTTCGAGTTTAATTGGAATGAGTTAATTTGAAAAGATCTGTGGCCCAGGAACAATGACAAGCTGCATTTGATGATATCTCTCCTGTAGTGGGTAAAATGAAAGTGGTTTGTCAGTAGAAGACCTGTTATTTGCATAGTATTCATATAATAGGGAGGGGTGTGTGTGTCATGGTTGTATCTTCTTGTTCAATTGATGTTTTTGTCATTGGGTGAGTGCTGACAACATTGCAATTCACTGTATTTGATATTATGTTCTTATAGGTGCTTTCCTGACATCAGGCTTTGGTAAGGATTAATTAATAAAATCTCACCCATGATTTGTCACCTGTTAACTAATTAATGTTCTTAAATCCCATAATGTAATATCACTCTGTTTTTGGACTAAATTGAGACACGTCCCTTTCCTCTCTCTCCCCCTCCCTTTCCACTTTCTCCCTTTCCCAAGATGATTTCCCATTAATGAAATGCTGTGTATACTGTATAAACATGTTGTTGAATTTTTTTTGTGATTTTATTTAAACAAAAAACACATAGTTTAATACACTTTTAAATTGAAAAGTCAATTGACATAAAAGTCACTCTTTTGTGGGTGTGTATATTCTTCTTTTGATTGTGATTAAGGTGAGTGGAATACTAAGTGTGACTAAGATTTGTGCAATATGTTTCACTTGATCCGTTTTGCAGAGCAAACAATGCTGATACTATTCATAAATAGTTTTGCAGAGCACTTACAGAATTTTGTGTAATAGTAACAGTTTTCATGCACTGTGATTAATCATTGTGACTTTATGTACCGCTATTGAACATATATACCCACCTAGCAAAGACAAAAATGTTCTTAAAATGCTTATTAAAAACAGTTTAATAACATTTAAATGAAGGTCATGAATATGTTTTTAAAATGTTATTGTAATATTTAAAATATTTTGTCAACAGTTAACAAAACACAAGTGATCATTCCTAATCCAACATTTAAACGTTTTGTAAAACGTTGTACCTTTGCTGGGCATTCCTAGTGGAGACCATTTTGTGAATGAGTTGCTGTTGTTTCACTTTCCTTAAATTATGTTTGTTTTACAATGGCAAAATATTTTTGTTTTACAATCATAAAACGTTTACAGTGTTTAATCCATTATTATTTTAGATGTATTAGGCAAGACAATGGGACAAGAGAATGATGTTAAACAACAAGCTGCTGAGGGTCATCTTCCTCCAAAGCTACTGGAGTGTGTACAAAAAGCCTTGACAGATACATGTGATAGAGTGCGAGTCACAGCTGCTATTGCTCTATATACATTATGTAGACCTAATGAAGAGGTATGTGTTCATTCAAAGCATTTCCAAGTTATATCTGGGAATTTTAGAAATATGATTATAATGTCAATATGAGTCACATTTGGTGACAAAAAATTAAAGCGTCTTTGATACTAAATGAAATCAATGGGTAGAATATAAAACATTTTAAACATTCATGTCAATTTTTGAGTGCCTGTTTTCAAGATTTGTATGGTGTTCAATAAGGGTTCAATTAGGGCAAGCAATGTATCAACTGTATAGTGCTATGGCCCCAATTGTGCACCCTTATGCACCATTTAACCAATTATCTGTATAAGACAGTAAAGTGGATAACTTGTGATATTGATAGGTCATCATGGCTGATAATAAAATCCCTGTAAGTCATCCATTTTCATGTGTACATTTAGAGAATAAATGATAGAAATTTTTGTTTTCACTCTATCCCCTGTAGTGTCATAGAAGATAGGCAGGTCTAATATTGGATCTGCCTATCCTGCATATCATGATAGAGGATATTAAAAACAGTAATTCCTATCACTTATTCTCATTCATAGTTAGTTAAACATTATTGTAATAACTAAAAACTATTTTAAGCAAAAATTAAGTTACCATCATGAAAACTACCCTTATTCTAAAATGAACAAAACTTGTTGTACAGCTCTAGTTAAGCAATAAATGTGTACTTTTTTACATTAGTGAAGGCAACACACTAGTTAACAAACTATAATAAAAAGAACCTTTTTTACTTTATAATTTTATTAACTCAATAAACTATCACTTCCTACCAATGTGCTTTCTTTATATTGGATATTTAGCCGGACAACATAAAAGTAAGTATATTGTGTGCACATACAAATCATGCAATGCACTAATTGCACTCAATGTTACAATGAAATAAACATCTATTATTAGCACAGATTAATACAAGGAATGTGTTCTCACCTGAACATGGCAAAAGACAACTTTCAAAGAAAACAAATGTAAACATCAGGGGTGGGTTGCTATCTACACCTGATAGCAAAATATGCATGGTACATGTGTGTGTTCTATCTGGTACTGTAGTAATGATAGCATGGTACACTGGTATGCTGTTTTTCAGGCTTATTCAGACTTCTTGTCAAAAGTGGACTTTCATCGCCGAGTACAGTATGAAGCTATCTACCCATGTTATAGCAAAGTATACAATGCACAGTATGTATTGCTATCTACTACTGATAACACAGTATGCATGAGCATGGTATCAGTTTATGTTGCTATCTACCTGTGACATCACAATTTGTATGGTACAGTGTGTGTTGCTATCAGGCTGCTATCTTCCCCTGATAGCGCAGTGTCCTGTGCAGTGTACATGGTGCACTCATAATTGATGGATGGCACAGTATGTATGGTGCAGTGTGTGTTGCTATCTACCCCTGATAGCATGAGAGTATAATGTGGTCCAGTGGTTGTGTTGCTATCTATTCCAAATAGCATAGATTGTGTTGCTATCATCCCATGCATTGTATGTTCCCAATGGTGTATTACTCTCTTAGCACACATGGTACAGTGAACTACTAAGCCAGAAATAAAGAAACTAGTTCACGTCTGATAATCCTGTCAGTCAAATTTGCCACGGCCTGTGATTGGTTAGTATTGTGTAACTAACAAGGCACTGCCATTTATAGCACTGCTGTATTAAGCGATACTAACCAATCACGGAATGTGCTGAAGTTTGATTGACATAATTGTTAGACGTGAACTATACTATTCAAAAAATAACTTCAGCGGTGTCAGTCTGCTCTGTCTGATCACCACATAAAAGAACTAGGTCACGCGATGTGACCAGCGAATGAGGTGCGGATGCGATGATGACGTGATTCAATTAGCCAATCAGAACCCCACTTTTGTATTTTACGCCATAAATTGCGCCAAATTGGCAGACCGCTGTAGTACTGTGCTGAAAACTATAGTTTTCTTTTATCTGACTTTCATTAGATTTATCCCTGATAACAGCATAAATGACTACAAACACCTGTAGGATGGTTCACTGTGTGCTATCTTACCCAGATAACATAATGCATATTCAAGAAAACTTCTGGCTTTAAAAAACAACTTTCTTTGAAAATTGTCTTTGCGCATTAGCAGGTAGGCCTATGTTGCACTATTAATTTGGTTTTTGCTCAAGATTGCTAATTCGATTTCACTACAATCATTTGTGTTGTGACTTAGATGTACAGTAACATGTGGATTATGGGTGTCATATTTATTAATGCTATTAAATTGCATTAATCATGGTAGTTGAGGGAATATTTCTCTTTTTTTTATATAAAATTTGAACTGGTATATTAGTTCACTTTCATGGCACTGTTTCTATTTTTTGTTTTGAATGGTCTACAGTATTAAACAGAGCTTTACATTTTGGTTTGCTATTTTAGAATAATAAAACAATAACTAAGCTATGAAAGGCATTTGTTTTGAAAAGCAAGTGATTGCAGATTTGTAGTAATACATTCAAAACAGCATCATATTAGAAAGTTGCATTCATGCATGGGGTATGTTCATTTGTAGAGTGGCATTTTTCCTTAATTGTGTTATTTTTTAGCATGAAAAAGAAGCATGTGTTTTGACAAAAAAAATGCATGAGCATTCATTGCCAAGCTTGAAAGCAAATATCATCAGCTGTTTGAAAATCAAGAAATCACATCATTTGTGGAATAACTAGTTAAATATAATCATGGTAATGTGAGATTTTGCTGTTTTTCCTTAATACCAAGCACACAACGAGGTTTTGATAAATGTTGAAAAGTAATGATTACAATACACATATTGCCATTTGGTTCTTGTTTATGCAATAAAGCACTAGTCATCGTCAACTTGTATTGAGTAGTTTGTATTCCATTGTACCCATTTGCACATATTGACTATACTGCTGTATTGTTACATCAATTTGCTACAGGCTCTGGGGTTGTTTGTGTATATGACTGGTTTACAGAGTTACTATATAGGTATTTCCATTTTAATTATGCCACAACCTTCAGAAAATGTTTGGGTCAAAAATTCAGATGAAGCAGATTTTGAAAATGGCTGCCAAATAGGATTTTTCCATTATAATAACACTATAGCAACATACAAATGATCTAATGATTACAAATTATCAATGGAATGAATGTAAATCAACAGAAATATATAGCTGCCCATTCTGTTTCATTTGCATCTTTCCAATTAGCTCCAATTCAAGATGGCATTCAAAATAGCTAGACTCTTTCATTGAAATACACTAGAGCAACATAAAAATGATATACATGTAATAATAAAATATCATCAAAGGAATATATTGATGTTTCTGAACAAACTACCCCTAGAGCCTAGAGTAATTCAAACAAAATGAGTAATTGAGTATGTATGTCAAAAACAATATTGATTGAGTCATAACCTAATAAAAGCCAGATTCTATTCAAATTTCATTTTTTTGTGTTCTCAACATTGACTCTCAAAATATATTTAACAGGAATTGCAACTTTAATTTTGATTGGAATTTTGGCCTATTTTTGACATACATACTCAGCAAATGAATGAACACAACGTAACAAATGCTTACAATCCGGCCACTCAACCATCCACGACAACAGGCCCACAAGGAGGCTAGTGGATGCAGCATACATGTATGTGTGGAATTACCTGTGTGTCTATAATGTGTTCATTCAATTGACTTTTGTACAAGAATACTAAATGGGAATATTTTGTTTAAATTTTGCATGACAATTGCTTCACTTTGCTTGATTACATCACAGTTGGTCCTGTTTGAGTGCAATTAAGGCATATCTATATTCTATAATTGTCATCTTTTGCTATTTGAATTTAGCATCAGATACTTCAAATCAGTACTATGTTTCTGATTAGTAGCCTGATAAAGAGCCTAACTCTTTTCTTTCAAGGAACATGGTCTAGAATCACTGACTTTTGTACAAAAATAATTATTTTTTCGAATTTACAAATATATCTGAAATCCATCAAAAGCTGCTTGTGTAGATACAACTTTCTTGCACTCATTTGATCAATTTCTGTACTATTTCACTCATCTGTGGTTTTTCTCTATTTAGGCAGGCAACATCCTTCGTCGAGTCATCAAATTTGGAACAGCTCCAGAGCGTTGGGCAGCAGCACAATGCCTAGCCCATGCTGGTGTATGTGACTCTTATGTGATAGGGGAACTAGTGGTACAAGTGTTTAACTCAGAGAATGTCGTCAAATTTGAGCAGTGCGTATCTCTTATGGCCAAGCTGAGTCATTCTACTACCATAGTCCATTCTATGGTGGCAGAACAGCTGAACAGTACAAGCTGGAGGCATCGCATCATAGCATGTAGGGTGTTACCTCGTCTGAGTGGAACTATTAACAAGGTGAGAACTAGAGAATTGTAAAAAGGTTATCTTTGATCATGTATACTGTATAATATAGACATAGAAATAGACTTGATTAAAAAAAATTATCTTAAAGGAGGATTTTGTGATCCAAGCATCCTCTTTTTATGACATTTTTCTGTAGATATTCACGAAAAAAGCTTATTCTAAAATTTCAGTTGATTCCAATTTTGTGTTTGTGAGTTATGCATGATAATGTGTATTACACTGCTCCATAGGCACTGTAGTACCAGAACGAAATTCAAATTTGATGATATTTTTACTAAACAAATTAATCTGCAAGAAATTTTTGGTACATAAACATTATGTAGCCAGAGGTTTCCAGTGGTATAAAAATGTCAACCTTTTTTGAAAAAAGTGGGGGGATGAGGCTGTGGTTCATGAAATGCCCTTTTAAGTAGTTGTAAAAGATTTATGAAGACACCGTGTTTGTAAGACGGATAACAAATATTTTTTATTTCTTTTATTGCAGGATATTACTCACAAGCTAGGCAATATAATGTGGAATGATTGGCATAAAGAGGTGCGTACAGTTGCTGCACAGACCCTGGGAAAGACTGGACATGGCAAAGAAGTACATGATGAATTGCGGGAAAGACTAATCACTGGCAATGAGAGGGATCGTATTGATGCTCTGCAGAAGATTGGTCACTTAGGTAGGGAATAAAGTGCATAAATTGAAAATAAAGTGCAACCTTGTTATCATAACATCGTCACTTTGTCAGGGCCTTGGATTTTATCAGGAATTTTGTGTTCAGCCAGGCTATCACCTCTGATCATGGTCAGATTTCATTCTCTGGCAGAGGTATGTCTAAAAGAATGATATAGGGCAAATAAATCTAAATTCAACCCACTTTCAAATCAAACAAAAAGGGTTTACTTATCTGCCTTTAAATCAAAACTTTTCTGACAAGTCCAAGCAAAAATGTTACCCAGAAAAGCAGAGGAATCCCAGTTTAACCATACCCTGGAATGGGTGCTGATATAATCATGTATGTATAGGCTTATTGTGTTGTTAATGGCTCTTACTGTACAAATCTTATCATACAAACCATATCACCATTTTGTGTTCATCTTTAACAGGCAATTTATAGTTTCAATATAACATGAATTGAAATAAATTAATCTTTTTGTAATGGTTAAAGAAATGATACTGGAGTGACATTAACACATAAAAGGTACACTGTTGTGTTGTGTTTTATTCAATGAAAGAAATTAGACATTGTTTATAATCTATTTTACTCTTGTTTATTCAGGTATTATGACAGCTCGCCTCCTGCCATCCTATCTATCTTGTTTTGATGATGTCTACATCTCAGTACGTGTCGCAGCTATCACTACAGCCAGTAAACTGTTGCTACAAGACGACAAAGTCATCACAAAGTTACTCTTTCTAACTCAGTATGACAACAACTGGAGGGTTAAAGCACATGCTCTCAAAGGTCAGTCAATGATTCAATCAAGTGTTGTATTAAGAGTTCAGATGACACTTGCTGACCTGTACCCCAAATGTCAGTGGTTGCTTGTGTCCATATAAACTGCAGTCAGGTCAGATGGTTTTCAGTTGGTAGTACTGTGTGGAATGTTAGCTATTGGCAGAAGATGTGAAGGCATTAATGTGTTAGTAGTCTTTTGCAAGTACTTAGTTTAGTATCAAGTGATCCATCTGGGCATCCTGAAAGTTGATCAATGATAAGATATTAAATAGGTACAGTTACACAAAAACACATTTCTTTATTCTGTGCGTATACTGCAAAGATAAAGACTACAGTTGCTAGCATGGAAAAATTGCACTGGCTGTTATCACAATAGTTTATCACATAAAAAGAAAGGAGTCATGCCAAGATCGTGCATTACTATGCGGCTTGGTTAGTGAATGAGATGTCGATGTTTCAAAGCTTTTCCATGTCAATGATGTGATTCAATCATCCGATCAGAACTCCCCTTCCGTGTTTATCTGCTGGAAAGGTAAACAAGGGTTGTTCTACTTAGCAAGAGAGTCATTGTGAAATTTCATTTCAAAGTGTAACCATTCCAATCTAACCCTGTTAATCTTGTCCTATTTGTTTTCATATGTAGCTCTTGGAGACATTGGTAAATTAACTGATAACATTCAATCAGCCACCATATGGGCAGTGAGATTTGAGAATGAGCCTGGAGTAAGAGCTGAAGCCTGTAGGACACTAGTTAGGGTTGGGATAAGAAGCAGTGATGTAGCAGCTATACTCCAGGATAAACTGCTTGTTGAACCTGATGAATTAGTCAGAGAGTAAGTAGAATAGTCAATGATTATATATTTAAATATAAATGGACCAGCGAAAGAGAAAGATAGAACATTGTTGGTCTTTAATTTTGTTTAATAAATTGTAGGCCAGATCATAAAGCATACAATTTGTTTTTGCAAGGGTGCCCATTCATATGAATAGTTGAGTTACTTTATAAGGTCACTCAACTTTAGGATAAAATAGTGAATATTAACAACTACATGTATACTCTGATCAGCTCGTAATTGACAGGACTCATAATATCATGAATTGATATAGAATGGTGTACACACAGCTAGGTACAGCACCTACGCGAACTGCGTTTTGCATATTGCATGACTGATGCACGTTTTTGTGAATCTATGCAGGCGTAAGTTGGGACTTTATTGATTCCTGCAGTAACAAGCTGATCGTAATATAAAGGATGCTAAGGCACAAAAGCAATCACATATATGCTTGAAAATAATATGTCCAAAGTTAGACATTTTAAGGGGCACCATGGGAAATGCCTTTGGTGCCTTGGGTTATTTGTTCCTGGGCAGACCAGTCAAATATTATCAGATACCCAATTGCATAATTGCCAATTGCTATCATATTTGTTTATGGAATATGCATTATGATAAAGACTTGGTGATGCATCATAAAATAACCACTATCAAACTTCTGCTGATTTTGATTCCAGACAGTTAGCCATAGCATTGGAGTCTATGGGTGTGAGTCCTACAGGTGACATGGAAATGGTACAACAAATCAAGGATGAAGTAAGAAGGTTGTGTACTAGAGGTAACATAGCAGCCAAAATAGCTCACTCAGAGGCAAAGGAACATAGGGAGGAAAATCACGAGAGATTCTTCAATATTCCTGCCTCACCAACACCCTCACCAGTAAGTAAAAAACAAAACAACAAGTTTCAATAGTGCACCAAGTAAAATAATAGATTGAAAGAAAATGTATAAAGCAGAATTGGAACTGATAAACTAACATTTAAAACTAATTGATTTGACTAAAATAAGAGTCTTTACTTTTCAGTTGTGGGGGTTGTCAATTGGCATTTTTTCAATGAGAATATTTTTAACAAAGACTGACATGTTTAGTGCACTTTGAGCACATTTTAAAGTGGATTGCAACCTATGTGCCACACAATATTTTTGCAGTTGTTGTCATGGAGAATACATAGGTACTGTACTTGAAGATGTTTGAATAATTGATTAATTAAGCTTTGTACTTCAAAAAGTAAGCGTAAAATGGTTGCAATAATAACTTATTAGTACTATAAAAACCAACAATAACAAACACTGTTTTTCATACATACAATAATCTTGCAGTAACTGTTGGGTCTAGTTTTAAATATTATGCTCAGTTAAACAGTATTGTTTTCTCTCTCTCTTTTAGTCTCCAGATCTGAAAAGACTTGATTCAATCATTCATCGTCCATCAACCAAACATTCGACCCGTTCAGAAACACCAAACATTAATATCACATTAGAAGATGACCGTATAGAATCGCCTGATTTCTTTCTTCCAAACACACCAGCTAGTGAGATATCAGAGAGCAATCGTCAATATCTGAGCCCTGGAAGACTAAGCAGGACAGGCACACCATCACGCAGAACACCGGAAGAAAAACTTGACAAGTTAATAGAGCTGTACGATGGTGCTTGCTCCTTGAAAGAATATAAAGATTATGTAAAACCTGAGGAAGAAGAAGGAAATGAAGATGATGAAGATGAAATTAACAAAGGAGTAAATAAGACAAGAAAACTGGAACCAATAGTTGAGAACACAATAGAAGAGGAACAACCTATAACAGCAATTGATGCTGCTGTACAGACTGAACAAAATGATGATGTGGATGCTAATAAGGAGATATCAAAGATGAAGATGTTACCAAGGAAAGATTATTGGTGCCATCTCCTACTAAGACTGTGGATATTGTGAATGCCTTGGAGGCTGATGTTGAGTTATCAATTGATGGCAGATCTGAAGTGACATCTGTTGCATCAGAAACTCCACCTGATGAATAGTAGAAGTTGCATCAACTTATAACAAAGATCATCCGGACAATAATGTTTTTCTTGTACGGTTCATTGTTTTGGTGGGTTCTCATACTCTTTGCAAATGGGGACAAACTTGATCTCTTTGATATGATGTGACCAGTTCCTACAAATCCTAAACATGTTAACAGACCTTGGTTTTGAGATAAAGACCTTCAAAGATACATTTTCCTGGTTTAGAGGGAAAAGGTCACATAATCAACTTTGATATTCTTGAGAAAATGTTTTAAAAAATCTTTCCAGTTGGACTAAGCCCCATTTAAGGCCAGAGTAATGGAAGACACATTCATCCACGCCCGAATTTGAGATTTCTTGATATTTATCAACACTAAGATGTATTCTTTCACTTGAAACTGATAAAATACAACTTGTTAATATTTACACGTATTTTGCTTCATTTATTTCACTCTTTTCAACTCTAACAAGTCACATGGCTCAAGACCGCTTCGGAAATTGGCGGGACAGAACGAGTCCGGAATGCGCGAATGCAAAAGATTGTGATTACGAGCGCGATTCGCGTCGCGTGACGCTGGCAAACTCTCTTGTGCCATGTCCAACGAGTAAAGGCGCATTCGGTATGTTTTTATCGCCGGCAAATGAGGTGTAAACAAAACACAAATTTGCAGTCAAAATGTCACTTAGATTTTTAATTATTTTGAATTTTAGCGCACTAAAAGCAGACATTATAAATTCATTGTTGCAAAAAGATGCATATTAAGACCATGCACCAGGTACAGCTTTTACAAGCGTGAAAGTCTTGCCGCTTTAAAATATAAGGACATTTTGTGCATAATTTTGACATTTTTTACTAAAACGTCGATTTCTCATAGTTCACTTTTGACAATATTGCACGATTTTTGTGACAAGATAACTCAAAAAATATGCAAGCAAAAGGTAAACTTTTTTCACTAGCGTTTAGAGTACATCAAAGTCTAGGGAAGGTTTTCTCATTTTTTCAAAATATTTGTTTTAAATAAAAATATACACCATTATGTGCAATTTTTAGCTGAATAGAATGACAAAATTGCTTTTTTCACATGTTTTGAAAAAAAAAAAAAAAAAGAGACGAATTTCAAAAAAATAAAAAAACCTTCCCTAAGTTCATGTCTCTTCTTCATTAAAAGCTAACTGATTTTTTTTTACTCCGAACTGATTTTTTTTTAAGTTGTCACAAAAAATTGGGGTAAAAAGTGATTTTTGTGATTTTATCAAAAACTCGAGATTTTTGAAAAATCTGACGTCACCATGGGATTCCTTGACTCATTTCCTTTCCAAAATGTATAGTTTTATATACTTTGGAGATACAATTCAGAAATAATGATGCTCGAAAAGGTCCATGTTCTCTCCCATTACTCTGCCCTTAAGTCCAGGATAAAGTTGTCCCATGTTGTGAAAACTGAACATTGAATTTAGAGTTACAATAATGATTTATTTTGTGATATACTATCAAGCAAAACAAGTAAGTCTTCTGTTACAATTGATTGGGATGGCAAAAACATGTTTTCACTTTCTCCCATTTTTTTTCTTTTACCCTGTTTGCAAATTCAATAACTTTCCATCTTCAGACTGGGATCAGAATATGATTTAAGCATGTGTTGTCACCAGGAATTCAACTGCCACTGCAGCTTTTAAATTTCATTGAATTTGATTGAAAAGATGTAGTAGTAGTAGTAGTAGTAGTAGTAGTAGTAATGTTTATTTTATTTCATATCGCAGCCCTAAGGCTGAATTACATGGAAACTTACAATTTTAAAACACATCAAAAATATATGGCATTGTCCTCTAAAAAGCCCGTATAAAATAAAGACCCCCTAGGTTACTGAAAATATACGCGTGTATTGTACGGCGCACTCAAAGCAAAGGTCGCGCTACAACGCGCCCTGCACAGCACACCTTGCAGCGTGAATAAAATGATTTAATAAATGATTAAATAAATAATTAAATAAATAAATAAATAAATAAATAAATAAATAAATAAATAAATAAATAAATAAATAATAGGCCTAAATAAATAGTAGGCCTAAATAAATAATAGGCCTAAATAAATAAAATAATTTAAT
Organism: Amphiura filiformis; assembly: GCF_039555335.1. Lineage (NCBI taxonomy): Eukaryota > Metazoa > Echinodermata > Ophiuroidea > Amphilepidida > Amphiuridae > Amphiura > Amphiura filiformis. The sequence continues at coordinate 63,984,226 of NC_092630.1, read as the reverse complement.
AAATAATTAAAAAATAATAAAATAAAATAGCTAAATAAATGATTTAATTTGTTTTAATTCATTTAATATAATAATAAATTGCTTAATAAATTAATTAATAATTTAAAACAAGATTTGATAAATATTTTGATAAATACATCTAATAAATAAAGAAGTAATGAAATAAATATATAAATAATTTTAATAAATTCATAAATAAATATTTTAATAAATAAATAAACGATTTAATAAATATTTTAATCAATACATTTAATACATTTTATTTATTTAATTAATATTTTAAATAAATAAATATGTTTTTAAATAATTTAATAAATAAATCTATGAACATGGCATTTATTCCGTTGACATATAAAACAATAATGACCATTTTCAATAACTAGCGCTTTCCAATTTAAACGGAATAAATAGCATGATTAGGCCTACACATGATTGTCCTATGAACATTATAGCATTTATTCCGTAGATATTATCATCATGAAATAATGACCAATATTTAAAGAATTATATATAATAATTCTCATATGCTTAGTCTTTTCCAATTTAGACGGAATAAATAGCATGATTTAATACATGGAAATTATGTTTGTCCTAAAAGTATAGCATTTATTCCGTAGAATTAATAAGGACATAATTATCATAATTAGGCCTACTTCTAAGCTCAGACCTTTCAATTTCAAACGGAATAAATAGCATGATTAGGCCTATATAAAAATTATAATTTGTCCTAAAAGTATAGCATTTATTCCGTAGAATTAATAAGGACATAATTATCATAATTAGGCCTACTTCTAAGCTCAGACCTTTCAATTTCAAACGGAATAAATAGCATGATTATATAAAAATTATAATTTGTCCTAAAAGTATAGCATTTATTCCGTAGAATTAATAAGGACATAATTATCATAATTAGGCCTACTTCTAAGCTCAGACCTTTCAATTTCAAACGGAATAAATAGCATGATTATATAAAAATTATAATTTGTCCTAAAAGTATAGCATTTATTCGGTAGAATTAATAAGGACATAAGGTCGCATGTCACAAATAGGTCACCCAAAAATGGAGGAGCCGTAACATGAAAATGCTTTCTTCCCACTTCAAGTATGATTTATTCTAAAAGTATGATACCTATTTTAGATAGTTTGGTGTCATTTTGTAGATAATTATGTTCTTTGTCAAATACAAAAATCCCCAAGTCAATTGGACAACTACTTTGAGAGTTATACTTCAATATGTAACATATGTCAATGGAGGAGCCGGGGCGGGTGAGCCGGGGCGGGTGAGCCCCATAGGGTTGTACACAAAATTGTGAAAATATGGCAAACTTCAAACCTTAAAAAGTACAACTAGCATGGACCACAAATTGCACATATATCATCCTGGATTGTAAATCTACCTCATAGTAGATCAACTGAAACAAAAGATGTAACTAATTAATTGCCTAATTAATTGCTAATTAAGACAATTTTCCCTATATGTTACTGTACAAAGTATGCACATAATGCTCCGACATTTCTAAATGCCCTATCTCTTGCCTGAGTCACCCTGCTTATTTAAAAGTACACATATTTTTAAGGAAATTTGATGAGGAATTCAATTTTGCTATTAGTTTTAGTGCCAGACATGGAGGAAAAAGTTTTGATTGATAATGTCATACAAATTGTAAAATTATTTTACAATTTTTGACCACCCTGTATGTTTAACGCAAGGGATACCAAACTCTTTCTTCCTAATTTGTTTGAAGGGCCCATATAATGTCTTTCTGAATCCATATTTATTTTGAGCTACATAGCTTTCATAAAAAGAAAATATGGGGTTTACCATGACAATAAAGATGCTAATTTTGTTGATGTTCCACCCTGTATATTTCTTACCCACCCTGTATTATGATGTTACACTTTGCTGATTTGGCATCCTTGTAATATAAGCTTTTCAGAAATATATACTTTTAATGGTCTAAAATGTATCCATTAAAAGTTGTATTGAAGTGAATCAAAATTGGTGATATTTTTATCATTTAACATTATGTTACACAAAAGATGACCAATTCATGACATGCGACCATAATTATCATAATTAGGCCTACTTCTAAGCTCAGACCTTTCAATTTCAAACGGAATAAATAGCATGATTATATAAAAATTATAATTTGTCCTATAAGTATAGCATTTATTCCGTAGAATTAATAAGGACATAATTATCATAATTAGGCCTACTTCTAAGCTCAGACCTTTCAATTTCAAACGGAATAAATAGCACGATTACACATTTTTATCCTATGAACATAGCATTTATTCCGTATTCCATACGCCCGTAATAATTAATTATGACGTAACATTTGATTTCTTGTAGGCTTGCCGACTTCCAATTTAAATAAGTCCGTCAGAACAAATAAGTCCCCTGGAACAAATAGGCCCGTCTGAAACAAATAGATCCGTAACCACTTCTTGCTTACCCTCATTCCCCCCAAAACTATCCTAGCCCCTCTTTTGCTGGAAAATATATCCCCCAACAGAAATCCCCTTTTCTCGTCCCTCCGGGACACGGTATTAATATAAACTTGTTTGCTATTGTATTATTTTTATTATGGTCAGACGCTATATATTAGTCCCTTAATAAGCCCGTATTGGTACTTTTTACGTGTTGAAACTCCATAGGACGGGCCTATTAAGGGACTAATATAAAGCTTGACGATATCCAACACACTTATATTAGTCCCTTAATAAGCCCGTATTGGTGATTTTAACGTGTTGAAGCTCCATAGGACGGGCCTATTAAGGGACTAATATAAAGCTTGACGATATCCAACACACTTATATTAGTCCCTTAATAAGCCCGTATTGGTGATTTTAACGTGTTGAAGCTCCATAGGACGGGCCTATTAAGGGACTAATATAAAGCTTGACGATATCCAACACACTTATATTAGTCCCTTAATAAGCCCGTATTGGTGATTTTTACGTGTTGAAGCTCCATAGGACGGGCCTATTAAGGCCAAATTGGTCAAGCTGGGAGATTCCACGTTTGTTGATAGAAAGACAGCCTAGGCTAATAGAAATTGGCACTCCATTCGTGGTGGATATAATAATAAAGTTTAAAACATGTAGGCCTAGGCCTAGCCTATGTCCGGCACTTAGGCAGGGTGATTCTTTGTTGGATTATTTTATTTGATCCTATTTGTGACCTCGAGTCGTATCATGCGAACTTGGATGCCCGGCTTGGATGTAAGCTTAAGCGCTTAGGCCTACATGTCATGCATGTTGCTGCAAATTCAAGAAAGTAGAAACTTGGAAGTATGACTATATCCCGGTCCCGGAACTAGAATAGGGCCTACTCTATTAAATAAATACGAAAATGAGAGACTGAATTAATTTAGATGCCAAGACACTAAACTGATATCGTAAAAGTCACACCGGCGCTTGCACAAAGTTATGAATGAATCATGCCGTACAATGGTTTATACTCATCACAAAAAAAGTATATCGCCATGGTCGGGGCACGTATGTGGGGCTATTTGCATGCTTGTCATGGGTTGACCTGGCTAAAAATCCTGGCGTTTGCGGGCCGAATGTGGCAACCCAAAATTTACGGTCGACCTGGGAGAAACCGATTTACGATAACTTAGGTGGTCTATCGTGTGCGATACGCTATTTTTGGTCGACCTGGGATTTTTTTCTCCCAGCTTGACCCAAAACGCCCTATTAAGGGACTAATATATAGCGTCCGACCAAAATAAAAATAGCAAACAAGCTTAAATTAACACCCGCCCCGGAGGGGGGAGAAAAGGGGAGTTCTATTCGGGGATTTTATGACCAGCACAAAGAGGGGCTAGGATAGTTTTGGGGGAAGAAGGTTAAGAAAGAAGTGGTTACGGATCTATTTGTTTTAGACGGACCTATTTGTTCCAGGGGGGCTTGTTTATACAGACGAGAAAATCGCAAACTTTTGTGTAGCGAACGTAGGCTCGACATGCTTGAACAGCTCTGCACTCAACAGCATGTGTGTACTCGCACTGCTTGTCATGCCTGTGCAAACCACGTACACAACATACACGACATAGACCGTACATGTAGAGCTCAATTCACAGCATTGCACTCTTGAACGTTGGCTCGGGTATGCTTGAAGTTGTACTACACAGCGGACAGCTCTGCACTCAACAGCATGTGTGTACGTGCACTCATGCTTGAGTTGAGCTGTGCAGAAACACATTTTCACCGTAACACGTATATTAGACATGCATGCATGAGCTTGCATGGTAGAGTTGCTGAATGTTCTTGTACTCGACAACAAGCTGCGTGTTTGTACCATACATGTAATACCCCTTCGTGTTGATGCAGTGTACCGCCCCGATGCATGAGTGTATTGCAATTTACTCGGATATTTTATTGAAGTCCATGAGTCCACAAGCATCATATGCCTAGGCATATAACAGTAAGTGACCTATTTAATGTGATCTTCACATTTGTGTTTCTTTCAACGGAATAAATAGCATTTATTATCATTAGGGCATAAATTAGACAATAGAGAGTAAGGCCTAGTGGCCTAGTATAATGATCATTTAGGCTATTTATTTATACAAATGCAATTTATTCCGTGTAAATTAAGAGTAGGCCTTTCGATCATTATTATTTGTGTTTTCCAACGGAATAAATAGAATGTTATTAACATTTAATGACAAATACTATTTATTCCGTCTATATTTAATTTTAAGCCCAATAAAAGTTTAAGAACCAATTGTGGCCATTAGAATATTAAAACGAAAGAAATAGTTATCATTATAAAAATAAGGCTTAGGGCCCTACCATTTATTCCGTCTTAATAGGCCCATTCATTATTTTTGTTTAACGGAATTTAGGCATATAGGTCTAGACCTAGGCCTACGGTTTCATAATTTGATTTTACTTATATCTTATAACTAGGCCTGCTTTTATTTATAGGTCTAGACCTATTTCTTTTTTTACTTTTGTTTATTGTCAAATAAAATAAAAATAAATTTAAATAAATTTAAATAAAATAAAAAATAAAATTTCATAGGCCTATTCATACGACGACCGCTCGCCAGGCATTCAACCGTTCAAATGTTCACGTCATCACGTCCAGCACCCTCTGCATGAACTCACGTACTTTTTTTCAGTAAGCTAGGGAGTGCCGCCATTTTACGGGCCTATTAAGGGACAATGCCAAATATATGATATTATATACAACAATCAAAATTACTATATGGTCATTTTCACAGTAAAGGGTGTAACTTTTGATTTTTAGGGTCAAAATTTCAAACCACTTAAATATGTTTCTGTTTACTGTAATCATGCATAGAAGCAACTTAAATTCCAGTAAAATAGTGTTTCAAGGCTTAAACCTTTTGATTTCTGATAAAAAATTTGACATTTCCATAACATTTTGGTTAAAAAAAAAAAAAAAATGTATTTTACATAAGCTCAGAAAATTATGACATGAAAGCTGGAATACATGTGAAATCCCATTCCAAAGTAAGTCAACAGATATAAGTTAAATTTTATACCATGTTTTGCTATGTTTGTAATTGCAATTTTGAAAATTTTTAACATCAAGGGTCATTTGCAATGGAAATTTCCCAACCTTAAACATATTTTTAAAGTTTTAATTGGGTTCCTAAAATAATTTAAATGTCTAACTTCATGTACAAATACTACTTGATGAAAGGAACCTCCCAGCCAAGTTTCACAGAAATTGGAGTTATTTTTTAGAATTGGCAATTCAAGCGATTTGTGTTTCGGAGGCTTCAGTTAACAACACAGGTGATCATAAAAGTAAAATATTTGGCTAACTACTACAAGTTGACATGAAAAATAGGTAAAAATATCACAATTACCAATTTTCATGCTTTGCTTCTAAGTATTGAATTTCAGTTGTGACAAAAATTAAATTATCACAGCAAGTCATTTTTTTTGTTTCGAGGCTTCATGTTTACAATGGTTAAACATGGCAGAAGTAGTTTTTTGAAAACAACACTGTTGGGATCATCTAAGCTGTTATTTTCTTGTGTGTATTGAATCAATGATTCTATGCGGCAGATATTGCAGATTTATAACATGATAATTTTTTCACCCATTTGTTAAGTATGGTGTTATTTGCATGTGAAGCCTCCGAAACAGGCTTTCTTGGATATCAGTATATTTTTCAAGCATTAACGATAATATCAATTTTTTTTTAAATTTATGACATTCTGCACATATCATGCAACAATTACAATGCAGATATCAATATGGAACATACCAATTTAGATATGCATAGATGATAATTAAGTTTACTGTTGTTTCGGAGGCTTCATTTGTTTCGGAGGCTTCAATTGTTAACGGAAAGTTTGTATTGGGTCCCATTTTCAAACGGTGATATATATCTCCATGATTTAAAAACAAGTGACTTGAGGATCTACTTTGCTACATTTTGATCAATAGATTGGATGAGCTCTTTTATTTATATTTGCCCAAGCTTGCTGAACAGTTTGTTTCGGAGGCTTCAAAAAAGTTAACGGAAAATCGGCTCTTTGAAGTCAAGATTTTATAAAAAATTTTAAAAGCTTGCAAATCAACTAATTTTTGTTACCCATTTCAAGTTAAGATATCAACTGTTATGAATCAAGAAGAAGTGAAGAAATAACCAAGAATTATGAACCAAAGCTATACCCACAAAGTTTGTTAACAATTGTTAACGGAAAATGAAGCCTCGAAACGACAAATATCGAAGTCCGGTTCTCAAAAATACAGGGCTGTTCACAATTAAATCTAATGTGGCAGTGTTTACTGAACATATGACCGTACTTTCAGGATAAGAAAAATTATCCATGAACTAACTGAAGAAAACACAGGGTTTTACAAAAATGTTACTGTTTTTTACAGTTTTTCAAAATGGCAATATTAGGTACATTTAAGCCTGCTGCTAAAACTGAACGCAGTAACTCCCGAAGATGATTATGCTACCCAAGGTAGCTGCTAACTAGATGACTTATGTGGCCAAAAATCATGGAATTCTGTGGCTTTATTAGAAAACTACGGATCAAAATGTTAAAAATCCAAAGTTACACCCTTTACCGTGAAAATGACCATATTGCACTTGACACATTTCAAAACACAATTTATCACACAGCAATAAATAAGTCATGTAAATAAAATTACAAAAGGGGTAAAATTTCATAAAAGTCAACACAATGGCATATAAAAAAAAACAATGATGGGGACTGAATGAATTAAGTTAGCAGGACAGTCCTGGGCAGGTAATATGAAAAACCACTAATTATTATTCAATAAACTAACAAAAAATGGGATGGGGCTACCCTGAAAGCGCGAAGTTCTGGCAAAAAGCTGGGACAATTTGTCAGCATTGCGTAGGTTGCGACCATGGACTCTGCCCCTGACAGGGGGAAGTAAATCATTTGTTCTGGTATTATTCAGAGGATGTTTAAAGACATTCCCATGGCCCAATGGGGTTTCTGACCTTGGTATGTCTGGTTTTTGTACACATGTGGCAAGTTGACCATACTTTGCATTGGGATTGTGTGCAAATATCTGATGTTTTCATCCTATTATTTAACATTGAAAACATCGAGACTTAGGAATAAAATTAATGCAGTGGGACAATATGAATGTTTCCTGTAAGAAAATCAAATATCAGTCCTAAGTCTCAACTATTAGCTCGTTGGCTGCAGTTTTAAAATGACCATTTTGTGTGTGTGGCAATGGGGACTTTGCCTCTAAAATTAGGTTATATTGGTCAAATTTCCAAATCATAGTGCATTGTAGGAATGCCTTTATGCCTCCTCTGGGTATTATTGGAGAGCCCTTCGGCAAACCTCAGACAATGATCCACCCTCCTGTCATAGAGAGAGTCCAGATCACAATCACTCAGTGCTTCAGAATAAGATGTGAAATTCCTGCCCAGGACTATCCTGCAAGCTCTTCTCTGCAGCTGTTCAAGTGATTTAGATTGGCCAGTAGTTAAAGATGAGTGCCATATATGCTATGTCACAATACTCTAAGAGAGGTCTGATGTACCCTCTGTATACCGTGATAAGCTCCTGATGGTTAAAACCAAATTTTTTTAACATGCGCAGCATGTAAAGCCTGCGATTGGCTTTTTTAGTAATTTCAAGGGTGTTCTTGTCCCATTTAAGGTTAAACAAAGTGTTGAAGGGCTTTACCTCCAGAAAAAATATATTATTACCTTATACGTAAGAAAATATGTCTACTTATCATGTGAAATATAAAAATCCGGAAAAAAATGTGTGAAAATGTGTTTTTAGCCTATTTTTTAGCTCTTGTCAAGCACTATTATTCGATTTGTTTACAAGCGCCAAGCAACTGTCGTCTAGGAGAGTGATTGACATCTTTATTATTAGAGAAGAATGGAATCTGTATAGTTCATGAATATTCATGTAGTATTTATACAACCTGTATCCCAGCCATTTTGCTTAGCTATCATAATCGTTCATATACGACGCCCATATGATCCATGGTGTTAAACTGATATTCAGCAACTTTATATCTCTCGATCTTTGCGATCCGAAATATTGAATTTCAACTTTAGGCACATCTCTAGCAAGATAATTAAATACCTGTCACAAATAGAGGTCTTGAAATGTTACTTGCAACGTTAAAAATGTGAATAGAGAACAAATCGGGTTCAAACATGCTTCAAAAATATGGTAATCGCGTAAGGTAATTGTCAACGCCTACTACCAGAATAGCCGGAAGAGGGCAGACTTCATAAGGGAGTGTTCATAATATATTTTAGTGGGGGACAAAGAATTTGGAAATTATTTCGGGAAATTTCCTGGGTTTTTGGTTTTGTTTTTTTTTTTATCTTCCTGTTCGGGTGTTTCGGTTGGCACATTTTCGGGTCATTTTCATGCACTTCACAGGAGTTTTTTCGTGGCTTCTCTGTAGCTGTCGTGTGTCTTTTTCCCCACGTAGGCCTACAGGGTATAAATAATAAATGAATAATAATATATGAAAAAAAGAATCTGGAACTTCAACGTAAAAAACAAAACAAAAACAAGACAAACTGTACCCTGCTAAAAATATCAACCCCTATCCTCTCTGAGAATAAAAATAATAAGACTCCAACCTCACCTGCAAAAAAATATTTTTTCGGGGGATAATTTGGGATAAGTTCGGGCCTATTTTATTGCGACAATTTTCAAAATCTATAAGGTGAAATACGGTGTCGTGGGATGTGCGGCAGATTTGGGGTGCATTTTCAGCCATTTAGTTTAGACTCTGTTGTATTTTTAGCCATGATTTTATTGACCCTCAGTGTCTTGAAAATTAGGTTTAAGAAGGGTATTTTTCAATGATTTTCTCGAAAAAGTAAAAATTTGCGAAAACTTTCAGTCCAAAAGTTGATACAATTTTGGGTCTGTTTTATTCAAATTTGGTTTAAAATCGTACCGTAGTTTTTCGGAGTCACAGCCTCACATCCTTACCCAAACCAACTTGAGAAGGTTCCCCCGGGGTGTGTGCAAATTTGCAATTTATAGGCCTACACTCATCATTTAAGCCTAAAATCAAAGTGTTAATACCATTAACACTACCATGGCCCGTTTTGTCGTGATGACTGGCTTCCAAAATGTAGGCCTATTTTAAATTATAAATCTGGTCCCGCTAGAGGTGTGTTTTTACCCGCGGAGGTCTCTCCCTCGGGTTCGTGGATGTGCCACAGTTTTGGGGTAGGCCTACCTTTTCAACGACTATGATGGGTGGGTTTACAGCGAAGACCAACTTTTGGGCGCATTTTGGCAAAAGTGCCCAATAAAAAAGCGTCAAATTAGGCCAAATGTGGGTGACTTTGATCCCCGCGGTACAAATGTTTTGAAGAGACCCGCCTGAGGTGTTTTTATAAAAAAATGGTCGGGCCTGCTAAAAAACCTCCCGGAATCAAGCATGGGTAGGCATACCAAAATGCCTTGAGACCCCCCCCCCCAACCCAGCGCCGGGACCTCCATGACATGATATTCTCCGCGAGTCCACCAGAAAATATAACATTTTGATAGGCCTACTACAGTCTGTAAACCTTTCTTGTAGTTGGCTACCGCGTATGTCTACCGTGATGACAGTAGCGTAGCTGCCGGGGGGGGGGGGGCAATTGCAAAAATTGCCTATTTGGGCCCCCGCCCCCTAGTGCAAAAAAAAAAAGAGGGAAAGAGGGGGGGGGGAGGAAAAAGAGAGGGTGAGAGGAGGGGCAGAGAGATGGGGAATCCAAACGATATGCAATACAGCTCAATAGGCCTACCATATACGATTATTATCAATAAGCCTGGCAAAAATTGTCTATTTGGGCCCCCGCCCCCAGTGGGAAATTTGGTGGATTTGGGCCCCGCCCCATAGGGCCTACAGTCTTGCCCCTCCTGGAAAAAACCCAGCTACGCCGCTGCGTGATGATGTTGCGAAGTTGCGGAAGTTCATTCATAAATTTTCCATTTCCACTCGACAACAACCCGGGACAACAACAGGCCAGCACGCAGCGCGCAGTAGCTAAATCCCCGAGCTAATCAGAGACATGTGCGTTTCTCTTTCAACAGAAAATATGTGACCATGTGACTGACACGATGTACGCTTCAAATAATTATGCTCTCGGCGTCGAAAGTATGATAATGGCAAATATTTATAATGAACACTCCTTATTTAGCCACACCTCAGTTCCTTTCTCGGGTTGCCTGGTATATCAGCAAAATCCTACACCTATCGCCTTCCCTTGGTAAAATCCCTGATAAAAACTCGTGATATTGAAATTGAATTTCAGCGCCAGAACTTCCGTCATTCTAGCATCATGGATGGATATGCAGTGGCGCCGCTAGGGGGGGGGGCAGTATTTTCCCCAATATGTTTTCTTTCCCACCCAGTTTTTAGGCAAAATCCCCACAATTATGTAATTTTCCACTTTTTGCGGCAATTTAGTGCAATGATTTCCAAGTGCCCCCGTCTCAAATTCACTTCCCCCCCATGCCCCGCGAAAAAAATTCTGGTTCCGCCACTACACGGTATGGCCATAGCTAGGGGCTTTCCCACCCACCCCAGTTGCCCTTGGTTATGCTGGACGTACGGTATGAGAAATTTAGAGCTTGTTCAATTCCACCAAATTTAGAAATTTTAAAGGTATATACAGTGTATATAGCCTATTAAAACGGATCACAGTCAAATAAAATATCGTAGGCCTAATAATTTTACCAATGGCATTTATTGAGCTGCTCCTATGGTTTAATATTGATATTATATAATTGAGCTCCTTGTCAAGCTCCTGAGTACAGGGACTAACTGAGCTCCCGCTATTTTCAGAAATGAAGGCCTGGCCTTAAATGAATAATTAAGATTGAGGCAGCCTTTTGTTTCATTTTACAGAACTTTTTTTTAATCCCCCAAAATTAGTGGGTTTTTTTTTTTTTTTTTTAGGCTTTTAAAACGAAATTCAAATTTGGCAATATTTTCCATTGCTTAACGAATTGATCTGCGTGAAAATTCCTAAACATGTGGCCAGAGCGGGATGAGTGGTATAAAAATCTTAACTTGTGAGAAAGGACGTAGGCCTAGGCCTATGGGGTTGTAGGCTATGAGGTTGTGGATCACGAAATGCCCCTTTAATGTGTGCTAGGTAGGCCTAAAGTCATTCTTCCTCCCTTTCGACATGCCAAAATTTATTCCCTCCCCGCCCCGGCTTGCCAAAAAATTATGTTCTCGAAATCGAAGGCTGTGCAATCAGTAGGCCTACCGGTATTAGCCTACTAATTATAAGCCAAAATTTCCAAGCGACTCGCTAAAAATCGCTTGCCTCCCGTCTCAGCCAGCCAAAAATCACTTGTCCGCACCCCCCTGGACTGCCAAATTTTTGTGGCCCCTCCTTGGCCTGCCGAAAATGCCCCACCCCCTTTGCATAGGCCTAGGCCTACGCCTATATGCCAATTTTTTGGGATCCCCAATTTTCATACCCATACCTTAAATGGATTTCTAAATATCTACCTGTTGCAAGCGCAGCAAGCATGAAAATGTGCACATTTTTTTTTCGCGCCTAACTACCCCCCCCCAACATTTTCCCTCCCATGCACCAGGTTCATTGGCGCTAGATTTTAAGCTAGAAAATACCTAAATATTTTAAAATCCAAACTCGGCAACACCACTTTATCGGGCAAATAGAGCCCGTCGTATACGTAAACAGCGTGTTTAAAAAAAAATGAGAGTGTCACTTTTGTCCAAAAAATTTCGAATTTTGGCCTTGAGCAGCGACAATCAGAGGTAAGAAAAACACAGTATGACGCAGCTTGAAATATAGAATCACTATATCAATTTTGAAGTTTGTACTTCAAAGCACAAGCCGAAACGAGGTGAAATGGTTCTAAAAAAATTGATTTCGCTGTATCTTTTTATCGCGAAACTAGACAATTTGACAGCAGCGAGTCGGAAAAATAGCAAATATCTCAATTTTCTGCTATCGAAATAAAAATTTAAATAGCACCTGCATATAGAAGAGGGTTTATAGAAATAATGTAGGTCAGAATTTTGTCTATGAAATCGTGCACGGAATTGTTATTACTGGTTACAAAACGACATACAAGTGGAGGCCATTTTACTTCAAATTCGGCAAACATGTAAGCTTACTAAAACAAATCGAGACAAGCAATATCAAGAATGAATATGCACATTCTTTTATTGACTTGTTTGTAATGTGCGTCGTAGTTCCCAACAAAATCGCCACTTCCACTGAGAAATTATGGCCGTGTTCCCAAAAATCTTGATGCTCCGGATATTGAAAAAAATTGAAATGTTTGAAAAGTACATTTCTTTTTGAGCCAAGTGGAAAATTCAAGCATAATAATAACCCTTACACTTTCAGCTTTTAGACGTAGTTTGCGTTTTCTCTCTACGATATTTATTTCCAGAAATAGATAATTTTAAAGGGGGCTACATGCAGTCTCATTCTGGATCGATCATTGCAAAGTTTAGTATAACCTTAAGATTGTTCTGAATCCATATGCCAAGGATTTTGGCATCATTAACATAATCAAGAGGGGTGTTATTTATCTCTAAGGCAGTTGGAAGGGGCACATCTCTTTTAAAACACACCTGGAGGGCCTGACACTTGCTGGGATTCAAACACAGTTTATTGTCACTGGTCCATTGCGAAAAATCATCTAAAACCTCTTGGAGCTTGCCAGACGTGGAATTAGTGCGATTCTCAGCAAGTGTCAGGTCATCGACATATTTCCAACATTTAGAATTTGGGGCAAGATCAGTGGCAGCATCATGAAATGAAATCTGAGAATGACTGATTATATTTAACACATTGCACACGCTCGTTGATGAAATCACACAACCATGGTACGATGGCCCCCCTGACTCCCAAATGAATAAACTTCTCAATCATGAGAGTGTGGTCAACCATGTCAAACGCTTTTGAGAAATCAGTGAGGACCACCGTACCAATGTTGTTGATAACATCAGCACCTGTATGAAGAAAATGTAAAAGACAAACTAGGTAGTGGGAAGTAGACACTCCCTTTACATTACCAAATTGTTGAGTGTCTATTTTCTCTGAAACATCCTCTAGCACCCAGTTGGTAATAAAACTCTCACTGACTTTGGCAAAACAATCAGTCAGGGAGACAGGGTGTAATTTGTCTTCCCTGGGTGGGTGTGTCTTAGGGATGGGAACAACCACAGCTCTTTTCCACTGTTTCGGGACCACACCTTCAGTAAACGAGCAATTGAGCAAGTCAGTAAGAGGGGTACTTAATTCATAAGAGAATTCTTTGACTAATTTAGGAGATATTCCATCAGGTCCACATGCCTTTGATGGCTTTATTTTTTGAAGTTCAGCATAAACATCCCATGTGTGTAAAGTGGGTGGCGGTGTAGAAGCAGGAAGATAGGCCTCGAGCTTGGTGATATCGAGAGGGCACAAATGATCTGAAACAGAAACAAATCTGTCATTGATAGCATTGGCAATGCCTACATGGTCACCATCTTCCACACCAGGGATGGGTATGTTGACTTCAGATTTATTATTATTAGTCATGAGTTTGACCTGCTGGTGCCATTTGCGTAGGGTCAGTCTTTTGCAAATGACGCATTACGATTTGCATAATAATTAGTCTTTGCTTTGTAGATCTCCCGCTGAACACGGTTACGTAATCGACGCCATTCTGTAGTTCTTTGCGGTGTGAAGGCTTTTTGTCGTAGCTCAATTAATTTTGTTATTTTAGAGTTAACCCATGGTTTGTTATTGTTATGTATTTTAACAGTCTTCATTGGAAAGAACGACTTGACAGCTTTTGATATGCTAAGGGATGTATTCAGTTGAGAGTACAACAGAAGGATACTTTATAATATTTGTAGATCAAGTTCATTTTCTTGTTTGCATAATGAATTTGATGATCAAGTAACAGTGAAAATTTAAAATGTGGCCACACAACATTATGCAGTGTTCAGGTAGCTTGTTTGCTCTCTGGCTGCTGAGTAGGTGTTGGAGAGGGCTTAAATCATCACCCGGTTTAGGATCAGTGGAGATTTATCAGTGTTATATTACTCAATATTTAATATAATCAATATAGCCAGACAGGTTGTTGTTCATTTAAGTTATCCCTATTTGTTTTTCTTTCTTTCCTGTGTACGATAAAGACACTTTTTTGCATGATTTTAACACTAAAAATAGGTTTTATTTTAAACCTGAAGTAACAGGCACAAGCAGAATTTGTTGCATGCATTTTTAATCTCTTTTGATATACAGGGTGTATCAAAATAAAGTAAAAAGTTTGAAAAATGCCACTAGATAAAAAAGCATGATACATAACATGAGGTATTTGGTCAAAATGCTCCAGTTGATAGCCGACTCATTATCTTGTCCTCCCAAAACTGTAAAATCACTGGTGTGTGATCATCGACCATTAACAAAGACTCGGAACCTGGCTATTTTTGTAAGCAGAGTAAAAAAATACAATTGTGCAAAGTCAATTAAAATCAACACAACATGAAAATCACATGTTCCACCACTTTCTTTACAGTAATTGACAGTCTTAGTCTTCCACACGGCCACCATTTAATATTTGCATGCAGATTTCAGATTTCCTCAACATGGCACTATTCACACCATGTCTAATGAGAGGTCTGTCCTGCCTGAGGATGCCAACTTGTGCAATTACACATCTCTGGAGTTCATCAAGGTCTGCAGGAGGACTTGCAAAAACCTTGGAATTTCAGATAGCCCTACAAGAAGAAATCTTTACAGTGGTGTAAGATCCGGAGATCATGTTGTTTTGATTTTAATTGACTTTGTGTATTGCATACATTTACTCGGCTCACAAAAATAGCCACTGAATCCTTATTAATGGTCACACACCCGTGATTTTACACTTGTGTGGGAGGACAAGATATTGATACATGTATCAACTAGAGCATTTTAACCAAATACCTTAATCTAGTGGCATTTTTCAAACTGTTTACTTTATTTTGATATAATATACACTGTAATGGCACCAGTACTTCTAAAATAATTATTCTTCTGAATATGAAAATGCAATTTATAAGTTGCCAAATGTTTAATTGTTGCATTTTTTTAAAAGATAATTATGTAAAATTATCTGATCATTTGTAGACTAAGATATTTGATAAAACTGGAATAATAATTTCAGGTTTCTTGTGTTATAGTACAATCTTACTCACATTATATATGCTTTATTGGGTAGTGCAAAATTTTGCACAGTGGTATCCGATGTCATATTTAGTGTTTGATATCATACACATGCCTTGTTTATTTTGAGTAATTTGTGTACATAAAGCAAGCTTATTGAATTTGAATATTAATCTACATAACTATGCATATTTTAACAAAATCCATCCAGAGTTTTGAAATTGCATGTATTTATTGACTACATGTTGTTTCAAATTATGAAATGTAATTGCTAACATTGTGAATAAACCCATGTTTAATAATAAACTGCAGTCTCATTGTATACTTTCTGTTGCATCTATACATTTATCCCTCATCTGATAAGGCCAAGAAAAAAAATGTTTGGTTGCCTTCTATAACTTTCCTGGGGTGGGAGCACAGGAAGAAAAAAAATTCCATTCTTTTTTTTTTCAAGATTTCATAGTTAAAACGTCATATTGAACTAAATGAAGACGTGAATAAGGATATTTCACTATTATACCACTTCATTCATGTGAACTATAAACCATTTTCAAATCTTTTTAATCATAATTTAAAATGCAAAAAACCCTAACTTTTTCAGGTTTTTCAAAATTAGATTAGGTATTCTTTTGTAGTAGAATAAAAATATAGGAAAACTTTCCTAGTTTTGGTGCAGACAGTAAAAGACAACCAAACATAATGGCCAAACCATACATAATTATCCATCCCTTTTGACTCAACCCCAATTTTTTTAATGTTTTTGAAAATAGGCTGACATTATCTTTCAGCTGCAGACTTTTCTTACCTTGGGATCTGGTTGCAGGTCTTGTCCCTTGGTTGAATATGTGCTCTATGTGGTTTTTTTAAAATACATTTTAATATATGAAGAGCTTTGTTTCAAAACCCCTTACATCCACTTGCCCAATTTGAGAACACATCAAAAAATCATCAAAATAATCACTGATATAAGGGGTTTGTAACAAAAGCAGTTTTTGTGGGATGCTCATCCTACAGCATCCGCCAAAAACTGCTTTTGTTACAAACCCCTTATATCAGTGATTATTTTGATGATTTTTTGATGTGTTCTCAAATTGGGCAAGTGGATGTAAGGGGTTTTGAAACAAAGCTCTTCATATGTCATGCATTTTTTATTGATTGTAAATTTCACATCAATTCAACTTTCAGCTGCGACTGTGTCTTTTAATAAACCATGAATGAATGAATCTTTCACATCCTTATGTGCTTCATCCAAGTTCATATTTCAAATGGCAGTTAAATAAAACTGCAGTAACAAAACATAAAACTGCAGTAACTGCAGTTCTAACTGTTCTTTTCACTACCAAAATTCCAAATTTTCCGACTTAATCCTCATGTTGCTTGATCGCCATGATCGGTTCACAT
Source organism: Amphiura filiformis (assembly GCF_039555335.1). Taxonomy (NCBI): domain Eukaryota; kingdom Metazoa; phylum Echinodermata; class Ophiuroidea; order Amphilepidida; family Amphiuridae; genus Amphiura; species Amphiura filiformis. The sequence continues at coordinate 63,967,173 of NC_092630.1, read as the reverse complement.
CATCACATGTGACAAAATTCACAAACTAACGTTCCTTCAGTTCTTAGATTTGTATTTAATAGCAAAATGGGTTTATTCTATAGAGCTGCAACAAACTGTTATGAACAAATATATGATTGATGCTCATTTCTCCCATACATTCTGTTTTGATTCAAGAAAGTGAAACAAAGACTACAACGTTTACCAGTACAATTCACAAGTCCCTTGCTATATTTTGTTTCACCTTGACCTTGGTAGTGATGCCAGTGCGCTGGTCACAGTAATATTGAATTGTGTGTTAACCTATATCACCCTATATGGTTATACATGCACACAAGGGTTTAGTTTTGCATATTGCTAATACATGTAGACTAGAAATTGCTCTCCTGATAATTTTAGAAATTTTGCATAAACTATAAGATTTAAGTAGAGCAGTATTTTAGAAATTTTGCATTACTAAAGCTGAATTTATACTCGATTGCGATGCACCGCTTTTGAAAAGCAATCGCTGAATTTTGCGATGCATCGCTCATCGCTTTTGCATTTGTACTTATCACGGCGATAGCGATTGCAGATGACAATTAAAATATTCTAAATGCCACAAAATACATTTTTAGAACATCCTTTGATGTCAATATTTATTGCGTTGAATTAATTGATCTCAGAAAAGTAATAATCGATAAAGTTAAATTAATTAGCAAAATAATAGATCCATTTGATAGGAAATGATTGGCTGATGAATTCATGTGTCAAGCGATATCGCTTGGAAGTTGAGATTTCTTCAACTCGCAAAAGCGACATCGTTTTTGCCTCAGATATTTGTATCGATTGATCGACAGCTTGACGACTGAAAACGGAAGTAAACATTGAGCATGCGTGAGAATCGCTTTTCTGCAAAAGCGATTGAGTATAAATTCAGCTTAATACTTAAAGTAGAGCAGTATTATAGGAATCAAGACTCTTGAAGAATCTAAAGTGAGTGAGAGTCTGTTAGAAGACAAGTGAATTGACATCAGTGGCATAGATTTCTTTTTGACTGAAATAAATGTAATATGTAAATACTTGTAATATGATAGCAATCTCAATGAAAGTACATGCATGTACATACCCCAGAAATTACTTAACCAAGGGCTATGTGAAATTGCTACTTGAAATTCCAACCATTTATGGTGTAGTAATATGTCCAAGGTAGCTATAGTGAGTGTTTAAATCTGACCAGTCTCAATCAAAACTGTTTCTTGTTATATGGCATATTTATCGGCAGTCCTTTTTCGTACATTTTGTTTACTTGACGACGACCAGGATACTCCTTATATCCAAACCAGTTCCTATTTTCAAATGGTGCCAAAGGATCATCTGGGATGTTCTTTTGCCGTCTCCAATATGCTGTCACCATCAAGTCTAATTTCTTGCTCTGTGGACCACTACAAAATACAAATGGTTTGAGTCGTTTACGGCGTTTGAGACTTTTCTTCCAGAGGCCTTTACTGCGGCCTGCTCTGCATCGCAACCATAATCCACTGAAATACAAATAAACGGGAAGATAAACAACCAAGAAAAAATTGTTATAAAATGATAGGAATTTGCACCTTGTAATCCTAAATCTTTAATAATTATGTCTCTTTCTCCATGACACTGCTCCCCATCTTCATTATATTCAAAACATTTTGTGCATAGCAGCTGGGAACTTTACCTATACATTTAAACCCATGATGTCCTGCAAAGCATCTTACGTGTCGAATGATGCACTATGTGACTAAACATTCCATCTCACTTTTAATATATCCTGTGTACTGTTCTCCCAGTCTTACTTAAAATTACATGATTTTCCTATGACTTTCCCACAACCTAATCAGATATCGAATTTCCACTTTCTCTTTGAAAAACAATTATGCAACTTTTCCATTATTTTTGACATTTCTGAATTTCCAAATTAATAATTAAAATGTTAAGGCTTCTGACCCTTCTCTGAAATTTCCACGCCAAATTTGTTAATTTTTAGTCTGTGGGAGCCCTGATGAGTAATTAATTGATGTCAAATGTTAATAAATCGACTAAGGGACTTCTTACCTGTTAAACCTGTAGAAGCGAGATACAACAGCCTTGACCGTTTTCTTCTTCCCTTTACCCAAGCTGTATCTAATAATGGTTCTCTTTGGTTGTACCAGGAACCTGATGGTTGGCTGCAATAACTGTGATGATCTGAGAAGGAAGAATTAATCAGTAATACTGTAATACTGCAATTGTCCCATGCCCGATAATGAACCCTCCCCCTAATTTTAGGAAAATAAAAGATTTGGGAAACATCCAATTATATTCCCAAAGTAAATTTTTGAAGCCTCGCCTCACACATCAGTCAAAATGCTGCAGAAAGTAGGTAAGTTTCCTTCTATGTTTGTTAAAATGCCAAAATGGTACAGTCCTGGCATTTGTCATATAGAGGACAATTCAATTATGTTGATCATCTCCCTCAGTATGATTTAGATGTCTGGATTATATTGTTTTGATGTGATATTGAAATAAAGCTTGAACTGAATTAAACTGAAAGAAACACATAATGAGGACTTACTGAGGGTAGCAGGATACGGTTGTTGGTGCAATGCTGGTTCCTGTGTGTGAAGTAAGGGATGAGAATGGACGGCTCCCTGGACTTCCTATGATACATTGCCTGCTTAATCTTGTGGCTAGAGAGTCACCTGCTATTCTCATATGCTGAGAACATACAGGCTGAAACCTGTGCTGCAGTAATGTTTGGTGTTTGATTCCATAATGTCTCACAGAATTTATGATTGTTGTCAGATGAACTGAAAAGTTTCAAATATGATATTAAACATAATATTAAGTTATCTTCCCAGCTAAGACCCTTTACAATTAATTCTTAGTTTCCTGTTTCCCGCCCACATCCAAAGTAGAGAATTGCAAAATATTTAATTATTTTATTTTTATTTTGGATTTTCTCTTTTAAAATAACTTTTAATGACTTCCATTTGCTACTTTCTGACTTTGTTTATATCAACTATAATGATGAATAAACAAAGAACATAAATGTAGCATTACTTATGTATAAAATCAAACATAGTTGTAAAATAATTAAATGCATGTTCCTAGTCTAAACGAGTTGATGTAAGTTGGGACCACTTGTTTTAAAATAAAGAAAATAATTAATTAATAGATAATTAATAATTAAAAGTCGCCTCATCCCTAGTTTTCAACCATGAAACAGGAAACTAAGACTCAATTGTGAAGGGCCTAATACAAAAACATTGTCTTGGTTTGAGTCAAAACGTTATGACAGGTTATATTAAGGTCACAACAGGGTTGTCACTACACTGGTCGGTACCGGTCGGTAGTAACCAGCACTCAGGCAGACCAACCGGCACTCAAGGGAATATGAGGACTTGCCAACCGGCACTAAAGTAGAGAAATTGTACTTTTTACCCTAAAAACAGCTGGAAAGTGACGCATGAGAGTATTTTGGACAAATATCATGGAAATTTAGCCGGCACTAAATTCAGTCTAGTGACAACCCTGGGTCACAACTATGTTTTGAAGGAAAAAAATACTACAACAACATTTTTAAAATGTTATTTTGAAATTATGAAACATTGTTTTCAAAAATGTTTTTAATGTTATTAGGAAACACACCAGCTTGGCATGGTTCAAAGATTTGCTTCAAGGATGTGTACTATTCCAGAGAATCTAGCATGACTGCCAAGATTTCATCTCTCCAATGAATGAGTGTTGAGATGTTCAAGATCAACAGCAGCTTACACATACATGTAGTACGGTAGATGTTCATTTGGGATTTGGGAACCCAATCTGACCAGGCTTACATGTACACCCAACCCCACACATAATCTGAAGCGCATATTCTTCCTTCCAAAGACCCAGAACAAAATAAACTATTCCAAATTGGAATGGATATAGATGTAAAGCTTCCAAAGACCCCGAACAAAATAAACTATTCCAAATTGGAATGGATATAGATGTAAAGCTTCCAAAGACCCAGAACAAAATAAACCACTTAAAATTGGAATGGATATAGATGTAAAGCTGAGTGACACTTTGATTTCTGGCTAGTCATTGCTCTTTAAGACCTTTCAGCCATTTGCTTATTCGGAAAATCATCAAAATTTAGTAGTACAAGTTTGGGCTCAAAACACAATCATGCATGGTAAAAACCAACCTCAGTGGTATGTTTAGAACATCAAAAAATTTGCAAGTTAAGGCTGTACATGTATGTCTAGCATACACGAGCATAAACACAGGAGTGATAAACAATGACGCAAATGATGGTTGAGTTAAGGGGGTACTACACCCCTCGATAAATTTGTGTCTATTTTTGCATTTTTCTAAAAACTAATAACACAGTGGTAACAAAAGTTATGTATATTATAGGGGCAAGGAATCCAATTACTACACTGGAATTTAGGTGACCCGAGACAAGCGGTTTGTTATTTATGATAAGAAATAAGGTACCGCTATGATGTACCTCGTTTCCTATCATATATACTGAACCGCTTGTCTTGAGTTGCTGAAATTTCAGTGTAGAAATTGGATTCCTTGCCCCAATAATATGTGTAACTTTTGTTACCAGTGTATTATTATTTTTTGAGAAAAATGCAAAAATAGTCACAAATTTACCACAGGGGTGTAGTACCCCCTTAACCAAATGGTAATCAGTGTGTAGAAGGGGAGGAGACCTCACTTCTACGCGATCATTCACTGACATCGTGTACCTTGGAGTCCTGGACTACATAATAAAAAATTTACTTTCATATAGTTATGTACAAACTACACTACACTACAGCAAGGTATTGCACTCAGTCATTTGCAGGTACATGTACATGGTTATTAAAATGGATCATCAATACTTTGGAAGTTACAACTCATCAATCATCATCAGACTTTTCTTTCATTACCGGTAATTTACCGACTCACAACACTGGGTATGGGTCATTCCAAAATGCCCAAAAGTTTTCCAACTGCTGCAGAATCTGTTACAATTTCCACCATACATTTGTGTATGTAGGCAGGTGTACACACAATAGCTAGCATTGTGGCCACCCTACTAATATCATGTATTGATTAGTGCCCCAGACATTTAACAATAAGGTCGCATGTACATGTTAATAATTTGACCTTTAACGGAAAATGTGCATGATGGCCGTCCGACTGCTGGGACTGATTTAATATTCAGACTAATATTAAACTGTGCAGGAAATAAAAAAAAATTTAATTTATACATTTTGTCATTCCCTGTTGTATTTTATAAATTTATAAATATAAGGCATAAGGCCGAGTAAAAAAACAAACATGTTTCTCGTCCGCGCCCTCCTCATTTTTTGAAGATTTTTCAAATTTCTTTTTATTTTGTAAACTTTCAGTTATAACTTGTAGAAAAAGATGTTTCAGAAGTTGAAACTTATTTTACGGTTTTGTAAATGCATTAAATACATCATTTAAGAAGAGTTTTGTGATCACTAGAGGGTCTACCTCTCAAAACAATAAAATAAAAGGGCCTCCTCCTTTTCTCAGATATCAATCTGTATGTCGAATACCGAAACATGGTGCCAAATACAGGTATTTAGCGTCGTTTTCCAATAAAAAATAAAAAATAAAAAGCCCCTCATTCTCCTAATTTTTAAAAACCCGGACGAGAAACATGTTTTTATTTTTACTTGGCCTAAGCTTACTTCTTACTGAGGCTGAGCTGAGCTTTTAGCTTGATAAAACTACACTGAGGCTGAAAACAAAGGCACAGACAAAATGAATCAATTAAAAATGTAAAATTAGAGCCATGAAATTAAAAAGGCTAATATATCAAGTAAAAAACACCTAAATTAGTCCTTAAACATGAAAAAAATCCCTACCTCCTTTTTTCACAAGTCTTGCCAAGGGCGCAGCCATTTTAGATTTGGAACGTCCTCACTACATAAAATCAAAATATTAGATATATTTTCCTAGCTTATATTTCTCTAATATCATTAAATTTCATAAATAAATATTAAGATATTATACGATGATATAATTAGAGACAGAATCTGGAAGTAATGTTAAAAAGATCATACATTTATTAAAACGGAATGATTAAAAGTGCACGAAAAAGGGTACGGTCAAAGGTCATCTGCCGTGGACGTGAGTGAGTTGAGAAAACTTATGAAATTTACGATTTGCTAGCTAGTTTTTGGCTGCTACTTCTGGTCTTTATGGAGATGTTTGTCAACTAACAGCAACAGAAGAAGAAATTTATATAAAAGTCAAAATGTTGCGGGTACCTAGTAGTGTTTCGGTCAGCTTAAAGGTAATAGTTGGAGCCGTCAGTCCGTAGACCGTAGCGTAGTCTAGACGTACATGCGTAGACGTAGTCATAGTCGTAGTACTCATTCAGTTATAGTAGCCTACTTAGCCTAGGGGTGGTGCAATAATTAGGCCAATGGAACTCGATTATTAGTTTCCGATTGGATGTTTGAAAAAAAAAGGACGAGGTCGCTATTTCATTATTCATTATTCGGTGTCAAAAATTGCCGTGATAGTACAGCGACTCCTCTCGTTTTTCAACTGCTACGCATCGCGATTTTGTTCGAGATAGGCCGAGCGACTCAGGCTAAGCAGTCAAGTTAGCTCAATCGATAAGGCGTTCGACTATGGTGCGAGAGGTTGCGGGTTCGAACCCTGGTGGTGCCTAGTATAATGCTCTCGTGGAAAAATTGAGTTAGCTTGAAATTCCCTGGACAAGGTACTCACTGATAATTTGTCTTGTTGAAACCCGTACGAAACTCGGGAGCTGATCCTGGTTGCGAAGGATATTTGTGGAATGTCTAGGGTGTGTGCTTTTGAAGCAGTCCCTGTATTGTTGTTTAATGGTTTATGGAATGATGTGGGCCGTAGTGGTCAGCGACAACCTGTAAAGTGTGCTGAGGCTTGTGGATCAACGTCTAGGCGTTGTGCCTGTGCGTAGCGCACTATAAATCACTGCGCTTAAAAAAAAAATTTTTTTTAAGCATACCATGACTATCATATTGAGATACACACAGAGTTTCTATATTCTACACATTATTACGATTTGTGCCAGGCCGCGACAAATTTTATTTTTTAGCTTGCCTGATCGGGCAGGCCATACTGTAAATGTACTTGCCCGAACTTGGTTCAAACTTGCCCAAGAATTCCCGCGAATTCCCGCGATTTTCCATGGGAAAAATAAGTTTAAAAAACGTTATTTTTACGGCGGCCATTGTGGTTTTAATAAGCCTATACTTTATGATGTTAACATGGTTAATGCCGAGTGATGCTACCGACGTGCCGTCACGTGCGGCCGCCGGCCGCCGGCAAACAGATTTAACTCACAAGTCTCGCATGATCATGCAAGACCCGAGGGCCTACATAAAAATTTAAAATGTATAAATTCTGATATGTACAACACTGAATAAAAAATGAAATAACAACATGTTTTTTTTTTTAATCAAACTTACCTTAAATTATTGAAGTAGCATTAGTGTTTTTGTGGTAATTTACACGATACGCGATCTGATTAAATGCAATCTCTCATGAGCTGTGTACAAAAAAATGCTTGCTTCACACTTTTACTCGCACGTGTAAATCCCTTGGGGCGTTGACCTGATAACCTGCATGTTGCAAATTGACATCGCCAGATTGACCAATAATATGATTGCTTAAATGTTTTGTTTATGTGGCGCTATTGGTATGCAAATTTTATCCCCTGACACGCGAGTACAAGTCAAATCACCATGGATACAGGGCTTCACCTACAGCTGTAAAGGGATGGGCACTCAGATTCCCACGATAGATCAGTGATATGTTTACATGAACGTGCTAGTAATTTTGCAGGACAATAATTTTCGTAGGACAGCTTAGACCAGAAAATAATATCAGTATCGTATTAGTATGGTATTATTATTAATTATTATTTATAAAAATTGTTTTCTGCACTGTATAATATTTGCGATACTATTATAAATGGTAGGTGGTAAAACCCGGGCTAAAAATGAATTAATATTTACTGCAAAAAAAGACTTGCGGTCCCCAACCGGAAATCCCCGACTCGCTGAGAAATCATGACAACAATACACTGACTGTGCCGTGCCGATCAGAATTAGGAATGCGTTATACAATTACATTCATGCTCTCCCGCAATAATTATTGTAATTTTTAGGTCTAGAAAATCAAATGTTTTCTTTCTTTTTCATCTGATGGAAATAATAATTGAAGATTTGACGTCCAAAGTCAAGCTTGTGCTTATGTATAAGTAGGCTTTCTATTGCAGGTAAGCTTTATTCAGACTTGCCCGATCGGGCACAGCTCTTCAGAGTTTTAATTGCCCGACAAAAAAATTGATTGCCCCGGGCTATCGGACAGGCGATTTGTCGCAGCCTGATTTGTGCATGCTCTAGTACCCCATATGATGTTTCTAATACAAGAAAATCGATTTGTTTTCAGGTAAAACCAGGGTTTTGTTTCCAGTACACTCACTAGAAAAGCAGTACACTAATTAGCGGGGCCTTGCAGCTTGCTATGGATATGGGTGTTTATATAAATATGGAGGCCAGAGTGTGACATTGGGACCAAATTTTCAAAATGGGTTAATGAGAATTTTGTTTTCATTATTTTACACCCTGAAACCCATATTTCACAAAAAAATAATCCGCTTTAATGAAACATAATCCCTATTTGGACGGCAACACAATAAAGTGAGACATAAGACACAAATTAACACCTGTAACAATGACACCAAATTGTTTATTTGTCTTGGAGCTGTAACAAATGTATAGTTGAGGTATGATAATGATTTGCTGGTTTTTAACAAATGTTATCGACATCTTTACTTTGGAAAAAAAAAGATCCTTAATCCTTTGACAATACTTGTGAAAAATGAGAACTTAATGTCCCAATATTTTGTCAAATTACGTCCGATTCGGGCAATTATGTTTCAAAATTACTGTAATGTATACCAAAGTATTATCCTTGCTTTGAAAAGAAGTTTAATAATCAAGGATGCATTCATTAGTGATTGGCAAGATTCAAAAATACTACTACAATGTCATAAATATAATATCCAATGCTCAATGTTAAAAAACATTTACACCTGTAACGCTGACACTGGTGTCACTGTTACAGAGTGACATCATGAACTACATAAGCTATCTATCTACACTACCTATTATAATAGCAAGTCCAAAACTAAGTAATATTATGTGAGAAATGTGTAACTAAACAATATTATATTAGTTGACATGCTCAATAATGTAAAATACAAACAAAGTGGCCAGAATTAACTTCTACCTGGGGATGATAATGATATAAGTTTCCAAATATTTATTCTAGTTTCCAAATATTTATTCTACAGATCGATGTACGTTGCACTATTTAACTTTGATTAAATTTCAGAATAGTTGAATACTTCAAAGATTTATTTTCCTCATTGATAAATGTAGTTATTTTGCTCAGTTTGACTATGGTTCCTCTCAACAAGCCAAGCTATTACATCTTGTGTTATCTTTAATCACACCTGTAACGCTGACACCAAAGTAGTACCGCTGACATTAAAGTACAATGTAGTACCACAGAATGCAAGGAAATGCGTAACCACATCAGGGCGGAATTATTTTCACAAGACTATTTTCTGACTGAGCAACATTATACATAATTTTAACTATTGTATGGTTACTTATCATTTCGCATGTCACTCTGACACCAAGCCTTAAATTTAGTGTTGGCTTGATGCGTCAAAGTTGAAAGACATTTAGAGAAGTTAAAATGTTACAGCATCATGTTACTCAAGATATTATTCAAAGTAGAACTGAATCATTCAGGTGGTTTATAAACTTAATTTTGCTGTTTTCTGCAAGTGACATATCTTGTAAACATTGTAATGTTGATGTAGAAACAGTTAAATAAAAACAACAGTTTGCTTTATTATACTAATAAAACACCACATTTGGGTTATCTATAATAACTTGTATGAAATATTTCAACACTTATTTCAAAATAATCATTAACATGGAAAGATAAAATCCACCTAAAACTACTTATAGTTTATACCTTCTGCAGATATTGTAATTTTGGCTTCCAGGAAAAAAAACCCCAAATTTTGCCCAACCGACCCTACTTGAAGTTGAAAGGTCCGCCCGCCCCTAAAAGTAAAACAGGGTGGTTTTTTTCGTCGCATTATATATCATATTTGTCTAATTAATTAAATAGATATCCATGTAGCACAATATTGTGCAGTTGTTTACTATAAAAAGTGCAACTTCCACCATGGTGAACACTGAACAGGTATGCAAAGAAAACTAATAGATTTGGAAAGTTGAATTGTCATGAAGCTAAAGGGGGGGGGGGGGACAAAATGTTAGAAGTTCAAATTGGATTAAAAGAAAAGCAAATATTCTTATTTGAACATAAACATGATAAGTAATAAATATAATAAATAAATAATATCAATAATTATCAATGCTTTGTAAAAAAAGTGCAGTTTCTATGCACGCAAAACAATTTACCCACCCTATCGCCATGTTTTGACAACAAACACACCCCTCTGCTATCAAATGGTCGAGTCCAAAAACGATATGGGGTCAAGGTTACGGCGTGATAAATAAACTCTGTATTTGTTGAAACTTGGGCATTTGGCTAACAGTAAGACAAAAATACATTACCCATTTCATTCAATATTAATAAAAATAGAGCACTGATACACAAATACAAATATTTATCTACAAAAACCACTGTAAAATAGCTCATATCGAACACGACGTAACTATGAGATTTGTGTTATGCCAATTTCAGTTACGGATGAAGTTTTCTGTTACCAACTAGTCCGTATTCGGCGATGATCTTTAGTACTAAAATGGTGTTTCACAGAAATATTCTGCGAGTCGAATCTCATGAGTTATTCGATCATTATAAAAACAATTATGGAGGGAAATTTCCAAGATTTTTGTCAAGGGATAGCGTTTACGTTTCTACATCGCAAGAAAATCTCACTCCGTAACGAAAGTGAGTGACACCAAAGTTATTAAAATCTCAATTTATCATTGAATATTTATTTGATTTGGATTACAGGCACATTCCATATGTTTTTTAAGTTAAGGTACTGTCATATTTGTTTCAAAACTCAACTTTCACAATACAGAAAGCTTACGTTTTAAACTGGCGACCGATTGAAAACTCTTTACACACCGTAACATTGCTCACACGAAATGTTACGGAGTGGTGTGAAATCGGCAAAAACAAAAACACAAACTTCGCAACATTTGATAAAATCTTGTTGACAATCATAAAAAATGGACCTCTGTTCATGTTTCCATAGCAAACAAGGTAAGGTTTTAATTATTATATGGGGGAAATGTGGAATTTAAAATGTCTCTTTTCATGTCACACTGTTTTCACAAAAAACATGATGACTCCATTACTTTTCGCCCGTAAAATTCTACTATGTCAACAGAAGTAAAAAAAAAAAAAGTCTTGATTTAGTATTGTTTAAATATTAGTTAAATGCAATGAAAAAAAATTAGCAGGCTTTTACATTTTTTCTACAATCTTGAGAAATGCAAAACAAGGCCCATGTTTTACTACTGGCCTCCATATTTATATAAACACCCATATCTTTTACTGCATTTTTTATGTAAAGATTTTGAAATCCAATGTAAAAATTTTGATATATTTAATTTTGAGAATTACAATTCTACTCTAGGTATAAAGGAACACGTTTAGCCCATTCAGTTAAGTTCCAGGTGCAAGCCCTATAACACAATGCATATGTAAACTTTCTTTATCTGTGTCAATAATAGAATACCGTATTGATTTCAACGGAGTATTGAGCTGTATGGAAAAAATATTTATAATACAGGGTGTTGACACTGTGCACCGTTTCTATATTACACCCTAAAAAGGCGTAGGAAACATTAAGAACACGTGAAAATATGCAAAATTTCCTTGAGACAATTTAAGGTTTTAAATTCAGGTTCCCCAAAATCTTGCATGTGTAAGGGGGGGCAAAGATTTTTGGCACGCCAAAAGGGGGGCAAAGGTTTTTGGCACGTCGAAAGGGGGGGCAAAGATTTTTGGCATACCATTTTGAGAATTCACCACCCCGGGGGTACACATAATTATTGCACCACCCCTTATTAGTAGTATGTATCATTGATTCATGGATTGTAATGCATGTAATGATCATGTATGATTGCCAATCATGCAATGCATGCATTGCATGTGTGTGTGCTGCTGCTGGGCCGGGTAAGCTTAAAATTCCAACTCCCAAGTCTTTCCATTGTCATTGACAATGACATCACACTTTCCGTACAAAATAGTGCTTGCGTTTCCGGTCATTAATAAAGCTAGGCTAAAGGAAGGTAACCTGATATATTTGGAAAAGGAAAATCAAATTCTTTAAAACTTAAGGGGGTACTACACCCATGGCCAATTTTGTGCCTATTTTTGCATTTTTCTCAAAAATTATAGCGCATTGGTGACAAGTAAGATATGTACAATGTATATTATAAGGGCAAGGACCACAACTACTGTACTGAAAATTCAGCAACTCAAGGCAAGTAGTTATTGATTTATTGATCAAATATTGGTTTTCCCTCATTTTTGGCTGTAACTCCACAACTGCTGTCTGTGCTGAAATAAAATTTCCAGTGCAATAGTTGTAGTCCTTGCCTCCTATCATATCCATATTTTACTTGTCACCAATGCGCTTTTAATTTTTGAGAAAAATGCAAAAATAGGCGCAAAATTGGGCAGGGGTGTAGTACCCCCTTAAAGTAAACTTGCGTAAATAATAAAACATGTTGTCCCTTTCAAAGTAAACATTCATGCAAAAAGAACACCAGTGGCATAGCGTCATAGCCTGGCTGGGGCACGTGCCCCCTCAATCGATCTGAAATTTTATAAAAAGTTAAAATTGCAGAAAAACAGCTATGCCCCCCCAATCAGATCACTATATCCAGTCTGGAGCTATGTAATCGGCAAACTAACATATAACTAAATTATAAGGTGGACAATTTAGCATGACGGCCTGCCAATTTACGCTTCCTGAAAACACTCTTGCACATAACATACAAAACCACAAACTCACTAACTTCAACTTGCACTACTCACAAAATAATATTATTAATTATTACCGATCCTGCAGAATAACTTACATAATCGTCAATTTCATGGAATCCTGTTGCTGAAAATCGCAAATTTCACAAAGAACTGTCAAATGCGCTGTGGATGCGCTTCATAAATCACAGGTGTGAAACTGACTTTAGGGCAATTCCACGGTAACGGAAGGACATTTGCACTCTAAAACGACATTTCAAACTTGGGAATCAAAAACACCTACCTTTATTAAAAATATCAAACAAATGTTACCATTTCATTGTAACTAATACTGCTTCAAATTCCACATCTTTTTTTCACAGAAATACCTTTCGTGTATGAAATATGAATATTAATGAGCTCGGTAACGGAAGGACAGTAAAACGGACATGGATTTTTTACCTAAATTTCTTTCGCATAAATTATGTGAATTTTGTAAGGCAACATTGTTTTCAAGGTGGGAATGTAATCCTTTGAGTGTTAGCTACTTAATATCACTTTTCATTTGAATTTATGTGTTTCGGTAATATAATTACAATGCCTTAAGTGGATTAGCCATGGTAACGGAAGGACAGTAACGGAAGGACAAAAGGTTTACTAAATTTTAGGGGATAATAAAATACATAAGAAATACAAAAATCATGAAAAACACCACAGTATGTAAAACTTTCAACTCTCATTGAGCTATTTTGTACAAAAAACCTGTAACAACATCTGTAAGGTTTTTTGAAGAAATTTCATTGTAAACATATTTTAAATTATCTGTAAGATAGCTCAAATGACAGAGCACATTGAACTCTTTCATCTGATACCAAATGTGTCATTGTAGCATGTGTAATTTCAAAGTTCTAAGCATTTTTCAATTTTTTTCTCATGTCCACTTTGGTGTTGAATTGCCCTTTATACCACTCGCTCGCTTTTGCAGAAAAGCGAAGTCTCATGGCACTGGGGCATGACGTCATGGACGTGTGCAAAATTTCCGACGGGCGCCATATAACCCGTTTTGTGATTGGTTGCAAAAACCATTCATTGCAATCGTAAGCCAATCAATGAACGCTACGGCCTTTTACGGTATTAATTTATGTGACCCCGCCAGTAAAGTACGTCTAACCTGATTGGTTTACAAAACTACTTTGACAATTGCTAAGCCAGTCAGCGTGCTCGATGCTTAACAACCTCGTAGAGGTTTTCGAGAGGCGAATTCATGTGGTGATCCAGCGATCGAGTATAAATTCAGCTTGACAACTGCTTTCGCAGGTGCAAGAACAATCACAGACATTTACACAATGAATTTAATGACTTATGAAATGACATGCATCGGCTGGATTTTACGATCGAGGTAAGGTTTTCGGCCTGTCCCTGCGTGAATATTCTTGGTTTTCTGCATCAAAGATGCTTGCGATGACCAGTTTTTTGCGGACACTTTGATATAAACAGAAACAGGTAACTTTTATACGTCATATGGTAGAAACAATAGCTGTACAATTGTACAAAATATACATTTTGTTATAGGCAGGGTTATAGCCACGTCGGTCGTGCCATTCTATATCAATACATAGTGTTATTAGTCTTATTATATAAACCAAACAAACTTTAGCATTTTGTTTCAATAGAGTGATTGATGTGATTCAGTATATTTATTTTTGATATTTTGTTTGAAATGATCGTAATTCCAAATAAGGAGCGCTGTTATTTACGCTCCCGACTATGCTTTGAGGTGCGCAGTAGGAGCGCCTGTGCGATCGCGCTCCTCAAAAATAGTGGACTGTAACCTGTTTGACAGCCTCATCCCCCACTTTACCCCATCAAAATGCAGATTTTGGTATCAGGTGAGAGCTCATATTTTTGTCATTCTAAACATATTGAAATTAGGTTTTCCAAGTCGGTATATTTATGGAGAAATATATGCTGTACGTGAGTTTTAAAGAATTTGATTTTCCAAATATCAGGTCACCTTCCTTTAATAATGAGAGATTCTATTTTTCTCATTAACATATTGAAATTAGGAGTTCCAAATCAGTGTATTTCTGAAGATATCATCAAAAAGTGTTGAATTAGTCTCAATTAAATAATTATTGGACAACTGCTTGGTTACTGACCAGTGTTTAGAGTAGAGTATTGAAGTAATCCCATGTGCAATTTTGGTTCATTTTTATCGATAGGGTTTTAAGATATTACCTTGTGAAAAATCATAAGTTGCTTTTTGAGCCCAGTTTACATATTATTTACAAGTTGATCTAAATAAGTAAATACATGTAAGTATAGACATGGATGCATGTATCAAAACTAAACATGATTTTAGGTTCATTTTTCAATGTATCCAAAAATATTTGGATTCTATTTTTTAATCACTAATTTTTGGGTAAAATCCAAATTCAAAAGTCATTTTATTTATAAATATATTTTGATATATTTCAAGAAGATAGGTCAAATCAAACTCCCTGCACAGAAGCTCTTCTTTTTAGCCCAAGAAACATGTTTTGGACCAAAATAGGGTATTGGTACAATTACGTAATTTTGAGCACTTCATGCGCACTAGCCCTTTAAAAGCCAAATTTCACCTTCATTTTAGGCTAAAATAATCTGAAATTGTATAAGTACAATAAGCACAATTGTCCCAGTAAAAGCAGCCCAAAATCTGCTCATCCTCGCTATATTTTAATGCTTCAGTTGCATCAGATAAAATCTGTGCACATGCTACCGCACTGTCACTGCATTACTGGTATATGATTTGTGCCTTAGTGTCAGAACTGCTTAATTGTGGCCCAACTTTGTATCCATCCAGCAGTGTTTATTGAGAAATCTATCTCTCATTATAATTATGATTATTGGTTGATTTCAGTCTGCCAGTATAAGAGTACAAGGACGGGGAATCCAACAACGATGCTGCAGATATTGTACCAAACCAGAAGGTGGAGCCAAGCCAGAAGCTCAGCCATCACAGCCTCCACCAGTGCCACCAAAGAAGTAAGATTTTTTAATTTACTCTTTATTTTACATGTATAAATAGTCCAAAATCAGGCTATTCAACACTTGGACACATCCTGAGCATGCTGAGGATGCTAGTGGAGGAGCCCTGTAGAAGATATATTCTTTATGTTCCATCACATGGCAAAAGGAGACCAGGGTGACAATCTATCTTACATACATGTACATGTGGATACAGAAGCTGTTGGGGGATACCACCAACGATTTACAACCAGGTGTCATTCCTTCACTAGCTAGATGGATCGTGGGTGCTTAGAGAAACTTTGTAGATGCCTGTTTCGCAGTCAAATGTAAAAAACAACAATGCAAAATACAAAGTGAGGTGACATGATACAACAAAATGTATAAAAATGAAGAACATGCAAACCTTGCTAGTGATTTTAAGTTCTTAAAACATTTGTTTAAATGCACTTTGATGAATATAAAACCATGATTTTTTCGATAATTTGTTCAATTTGATTATGTTTGTTCATTTGTGTATTAAATGTTCAATACAGTAATTATTAATGAGATATTGTGATTGATAATTTATTTAAATTTGTATTGGTACACTAATTTCATGAACAATTTTCTTTACAGATCAGGTGGTGGAGTATTAAAAGTCCTTGGTGCTGGTGTGCTACTGGCAGGGGGGTTAGCTGCTGGTACTGTGGCCTATGCTAAAACTAATCCAGAGTTCCGTAAACAGGTGGAAAGTAACTGGCCTGTGTTGGTCCCTATCATGCCATATTTATTGAATGAAACGGCAGAGTCAAAAGACGGTGATCAACTGACATTAGGAACCAAACAACCTTCGTAAGTATATGCCATAGCTGCTTTATCAGAGCACAGGGAAATAGACTAATAAAGGACTCCATTTATGTGAGAACCGTTTTTTGGAGTTCAAGAAGGCTTCAACCAAATGTTTTGTTGAAATAAAGAAGAATGTCAACACTGAAAAGGCTTGAATGGATTCAAGATTCAAGATTTTATTTTTTTAGTTATTTTACAAATTTGGCTAAAATACATCAAAAAGCAAAATAAAATTACATTGAAAAGAAAACAAAGAAGTTAGACCCAATGGCTAGTCTGGAAGATTTAGAATCAGAATCAGAGATGGGCATTTTGTTATATCAACATTGAGTGTGATTATTAACACTACTGTTGGTTTTACAGGGGACCACTTGCTGAATTTAAGAGTCAGCTGGAGAAGAACCGAGCATTAAAACCATCTACTACACATGAGCAAGAATCTGATGAGGATATTGGAAGTCTGCCAGGTCTCTCAGCACATGAACAAACTCCAACAGGGGAGGTAAGCACTGGTATCTGTAATTTAACATGAAGATGATTCAAACTTGTTTGCACCCCCCACACATACAAACCCACACACCCCACGTTAATATGCAAACGCAGCCGACTGAATCCGTACTCAGTCGATGTACCAAGGATGTTTTCTGCCATTTTGTTTGTGTATTTTTACCTAGCAACTGCGGACGTTATATCTTCATATATGATAGAGGACGTATTTTGCAAATTGCAGTCATTTGCAGACCTCCTTGAAGCAGACCTTATTGAACTGAGGACGGTCCCCTTTGCAGAGAGGTCCATGGTTTAAATGTGAAAAATGGGTGTGTGTCCTCGTTTACTGGAAAACATCTACGCAATCACAAATGAGATACGATGTAGCAAAATTAGTGAACTTTTATTGCATATTTTTCTTTTTTCGCTTAAATATTCTTGCCCATTGTAAATGTTACAATATTCTGAGAATCCCATTTACCATTTTAGTGGTATTATGCTTATTTTAATGCAGGCACCAGCAGTAAAAGTGAGTGTCACAAAGAAAGATGAAGCATCAAAGAAAGAGCTTCTATGGAAGAAAGAGAAAGAAGAGAAAAGGGCTAAAGAGATGCAGCAAAAACTTGCCAAACAGGAGGAGGAGGAAAAGGCCAATGCTGCAGGTAAGAGGTTACATGGAAACAATTTTTATGCTTTTAAGTATTAAACAGTTAGTCAAATAAACTTTATTTCAAAATTATTACGAAGAGATAACTTTTGTAAGTAAGTAAAAATGATGCTGAAATTCGAAATGTTTTAAACTGAAGAAAAAACTCTATAAAACTTTTTTCTAATGGCCATAAATTTTGAGTACACTTAAGGTTACACGAAGAAACGTATAAAAAACGTATAAAAGACGTATAAAGTTGTTCTTTAAAACCGCGTTTTCTCAGCAATCAAATATCGCAGTGAGTCAAATGTTGGTGCATGGACGTATCTTAACATTATTTTTGTGTCTTTATACAAATTTTTAGAATCCGTTTGAAAATCCTTCGTTTAAATCATTTTTACGCACCGTGTTCACAAGATCAAAAACACGTTCCATGCAGTTTTTTTCAAATATTCGCTCCGTATAAAACTACGCCGAGTGATTATTTTCTCCTTTTTTGTATTGAACTACAAATCGACCAAAGAAATAATGTTGCCATGGGGAAGAACCAAAAACAGTACCGATTAAATTTTATTAGCCTGTTTTTGGGAAAATTTTTCGAGAATCTTGTACCACAAAACACTGTTATGTTACATTATCGATATCTGGATTGTGGAACATTAATTTTGATTTCTAACTGCCTACATTATTGCTCAAAAGTATGTCGATTCCTTTCCCATTTGAATTTCACTCCAAATTTAAGCTACTTTTGCAAAAATCGAGGTTTTTCACCATCGATACCTCCGACATTTACAGCGGTTTACAGCGGTTTATCATAAGAGCCTGGTATGCACTATTCCATAATAGTCAGTTTGAGATCAATCGATTTCACAGATCACTCAGTAGCTCAATCGGTTAGCGCGCTGGTTCGGGCTCACGTTGGACTATATAATACTATAGTTTTGAGCTGGAAAACTTTGGTACGTGTTCGAGTCCCTATGTGGTCCATTCCATCTGTTTTATTTTATTTTTCTCTCACTTTTTTCTTTTTTCTTGTTCGTTTCTTTCTTTCTGACTGCAGCGATTGATTGTTTTTGCCCGTTTTTTTTTCATTATATTCAGGAATTTTTAGGCTATACTAGTCTAGGCGCGGCCTATGAATATATTTTTACAAATTAGATTAACAAAATATTTGTTGTTGGTTTTGTTACTGTTGTTGTAGTTATTGTTGTAGGCCTATATATTGCATAATCAGGGTATAAATAGGCATACTAGGGCTATTATAGCCTATAGAAGCATTGATTTATTTCACGACAGATATCATCCAGGATAATTTTAAAAATTGAAAATTTAGAAAATCCAAAGGAAAATTGCCGAAAACGGCTGCCCACAATCACCCCCCGCCCATATCAGCCCATATGGTCCTATCATGGTCGCCCCTTCCCTATCCCTGCAACATATAGGATGACTCACGAGCCGCGGTTTGTCCGTGTTCTAGTTCAGATTGATAAACTATTATACGCGTGAGTTCATTCTTTTCTGCATGGCTGTTTCCATTATTAACTTCCGCCCCTCTGGAATCAAGCCTTGAAAATCAATTGCATTTAACCTTAAGGGATCTAAAATGAGCATTTATTGCGTTTTACAGTATTTTTTGTGGGACATGAGAGCACCTCAGACCTATCGAATTGCATTCTGAATCTGAAGCATGTCTTTCTGATATCAAATAATTTTCATTTTTGAAAATCACAATAATACAAATTTAATGACAAATTATAAAAATTTGATATTTTTCAAATTTTTGATATATAACAGTCCTCAAGTAAATTATATAAATCTAATGACATATTCTTAAAGTGTATGTAGCAGGGAGGAAAAGCCGACGGTCAATTGAAAATTTTGACCTTTCATATTGAAGATATGGATTTTTTCCCAAAAAGACCTAATTTTTTTTGGTGTTTTGGGAAAAAAATCCATATCTTCAATACTGAAAGGTCAAAATTTTCAATTGATCGTCGGCTTTTCATCCCACCTACATACACTTCAAGTATAAATCATCAGATATATAAAGTTTACTTCAAGTACTGTTAAATATCAAAAATATCAATTTTAATGATTTGCCATAAAATGTGTATTAAATTGCAATTTCAAAAATCAAAATTATTTGATATCAGAATGACATTCTTCGTATTCAGAATGCAATCGATATGTCTGATGTGTTCTAATGTCCCACAATAAATACTGTCCAAACGTTCATTCCCCAGCCCTTAATTTGACTTGAGATTGTTAAAGAAAGATGAGCATATGACAAATTTCAACACTTCTTTGAAACTTGAATCAAGAATATGTGTAATAATAATGAATTCTTGGGTATTTTGTTCAGCCTATGAAGCCATCTTGAGCAACATCACAGATTCCAGTGCAAGCCTGACGCAAGCAGCCATAGAATCACAAAAGAGAGCTGTAGATGCTACAAGTGTGCATACAGAGAAACTTAAAATAGCGCTAGATGATGACACTGTAAGTTTAATAACTTGCTCTTTTCTGATGTTGCAGTTTTCAAAGCATACAATAAAATGTATATGAAGTAAATGATGCCTCTTGAAATGGGGATTATAAACGTGTGTGTGACTATTATGTGAGCAGATCAGGCCTCAAACTGAAGGCACTGAGACTGTATTATGTAATTTTTATCCCCCTGGCTTTAGCCATGAGGGGGATATTGTGGCTTTAGCCATGAGGGGGATATTGCGATAGTGTAATCCTTCTGTATGCGTACGTGTTTGCCGACAAACGAGGACACACACAAGATTTTTCACCCTAAACTGTGGACCTACTTCCAACCGAGGACTGTCCTCGGTCTCAAACTGCTGCAAAAGACCTCAAATGCATGCTAGATGCTGTAAACGCTATTTGCCTGAAACCGAGGACCACACGTGTAAAAACTACCGTCCGCAGGGTGATGGCTAAAATTCCGTTTCGTATTATACACACAAAAAATCCGCCATGTTAGTCCACGGTTAGGCGATGAAGACAATCATACACACGTCCTCGGTTAGATAGCAGAACACAATGTCCACGTTTGGAGGCAAACACAGACGGGGTGTGTGTGTGTGTGTGTGTGTTCCATTTTGGTTAGGTTTTGGTTTTCGCCTATTTTCTCAGAGACTAGGGATCGCACATTCCTCAAACTTGGTGGGTGGGTGCATCTTGACCCGAGATAGACTGCGCTGCATTCCTTTTTTTTTTTTTTTTTTTTTTTGATAAACAATCCATACGTTTCCATGCATGAAACCATTTAAAATCTATGACGAAACACATCACATCTCCAGTGACTGCCCTGCCCAGAGAAAAAAGGACTGCGGTAGTTGGATATGACCTGTGTGACCCACCATATCTTAACACATAGACTCAACCTCTTTCATCTCAAATCTGAGATGAATGTTAATGAAGTAAAAATCAATGTGGGTGGTAAATCTTAACCAATAACAGATAGGCAAGCATACATGTTTATGCATTAGCCCAACCCACTGTGTTCACTGAACCCAACCCACGTGGGGTAGCTCTATCTGTGTCATTCAGATTTCCTTTGACAGCTTAACCATCGCGTATATGTGCGCGACGTCAAGCGTATACATTGGACCTTGTGCAAATAATACGCGCCGGACTGCTATTCAAACAGCTTAATTTATAAAAAAACAAAACCACAGGATATGTGCATAAACAGCCAAGACTGCATTTTTAATGAGGTAACATCATACCCACTATAGAGTGCATAGTTCATTTTATATTCGAAATACAGTAGACCAGTTTTCTCGTGGATATCTGAGCTGTTGAATCAGAACAGGAATGATGAGTTTTCCATGGTCAGGTCAGAGAGATTAATTTAGGGAATGATAAATTAAACTGGTCTACTACAGTAGACTAGACCCGAGACAGAATCGGTTTGTATTGGTTAGTGGGTGAAGGTCACTGAGGCCCGGGGGGGCCACTCAAATATAATGATGTAAGCATGCGTGACCGAAAAAACGCGTGAAAAGGGGTGTTTTTTCTTGGTTGAGCACGTTACGCGCGTGACGCGTTATAGGGGTAAAAACGGTGATTTTCATGAAAAGGGGTATTTTTTAAATCGTTTGTAACGCATTTAGGGTACCATTTTAATCTGCTGAAACTACGATTCGAAAAAAGTTTATTCCAGTGCGGAATTCCCGTTCAGATAGAAATGTTTACAGCATACTCCAAACCTAGAGTGTCACTCTATTATGCAAATATATTTCATGACGTATTACATGTGATTTACCATGGCCTTGTACTTCTATGTAAAAATACTGTTCAGATAAAAAAACGTGCATATTAATTAATGACGTCATATGAATTATGATGGGTATATAGTTCAGTGGACAGATGGGGGGACGAAAATATCATGTATTTCAAACCCGATTTCAAAAAGATTTTCAAGACTTTTATAGATTCCTCACATTATTTACTACACCTGCTGGTAGATTTTTGAGTTTCCCCTTCTCTGGATTACTTTAGGAAATTATATTTGCGGTAGAAGCATGAAAAGGGGACACGATACCGGGACACGATACTTTAGGTGCCGAATTCGGAACCAAATACGAATACTGCTTAACGTTGCCTCTGGACTGGCTAAATTACGCTGTATATTGGTATTTTATATTCTCACAAAACTACTTTACGAGAATCCAATCAGATTCATGTAACAATCTGCGAATCTGAAGGCCTCATGGTACACTCTGAATTCATCGTGTCATTATTTATATGTAGGCTAGACCTAAATAAGTGATACCGGAGGGGGGTAGGGCATGCCTATAATAGGGAGGGGTAGACTTTTTAGTGTTCAATAACAAGAACTGACAAGTTAGTAGGCCTACAAAAAATTGTTCAAGTTGTCAAAATCCATCAAAACTTGTAAAGTGGGTCAAATTTAGACAAAAACTTGTTTAGGGGTCAAAATTAGACAAAAACTTGTTTAGGGGTCAAATTTTTGGGGAAAGCGCTAAAAACTTGCTTAGGGGTAATTTTGCTCACAGAGGAAAACTTGTTTAGGGGTGTTCAAAAAATTTGGTCACGCATGCATTACACTCTCATATTTGAGTGGCCCCCCCGGGCACTGAGGTCATCCAGGGGTCATCTGAGGTCAAATTAGCAAAAACTGTCGTATGGGCATGGAACTTCGTGGGTACAGTCAACATTTAAAGCCAAATTTTTGGAAGGTCATTTCGAGGTCACCAGGGGTCATCTGAGGTCAATTTAGTAAAAATTGTTGGATGGGCATGAAACTTGGTGGGTACAGTCAACATTTAGAGCCAAATTTTTGGAAGGTCATTTCGGGGTCACCAGGGGTCATCTGAGGTCAAATTAGTAAAAACTGTCGTATGGGCATGAAACTTGGTGGGTACAGTCAACATTAAAAGGCAAATTTTTGGAAGCTCATTTCGAGGTCACCAGGGGTCATCAGAGGTCAAATTAGTAAAAACTGTCGTATGGGCATGAAACTTGGGTGGGTACAGTCTATATTTAGAGCCACATTTTTGGAAGCTCATTTCGAGGTCACCAGGGGTCATCAGAGGTCAAATTAGTAAAAACTGTCGTATGGGCATGAAACTTGGTGGGTACAGTCTACATTTAGAGCCAAATTTTTGGAAGCTCATTTCGAGGTCACCAGGGGTCATCAGAGGTCAAATTAGTAAAAACTGTCGTATGGGCATGAAACTTGGTGGGTACAGTCTACATTTAGAGCCAAATTTTTGGAAGCTCATTTCGAGGTCACCAGGGGTCATCAGAGGTCAAATTAGTAAAAACTGTCGTATGAGCATGAAACTTGGTGGGTACAGTCTACATTTAGAGCCAAATTTTTGGAAGCTCATTTCGAGGTCACCAGGGGTCATCAGAGGTCAAATTAGTAAAAACTGTCGTATGGGCATGAAACTTGGTGGGTACAGTCTACATTTAGAGCCAAATTTTTGGAAGGTCATTTCGGGGTCACCAGGGGTCATCTGAGGCCCAGACAAACTAGTACCTAGACCAGTGACTTTGGTTCGCGTAGTGAAGCCGACACTGCTTAGCAACGACTTTGAAAAGGACGCATACCCGGACGCAAGCAAGCAGATATGTTCGCGTCTATGGAACATGTTGCATTTGACGCGAGCGATAATGGCGCAACAATCACGCAAACGATTGCGTCTTTCTCTCCAGACATGAACGCTTAATTCTCCGCGTCCGACCACCCGACCAAAATCACCTTGGATACGTGGCTTCACCTACTGCCACGGTTAGGGATGGGCAGTCATAGGTCTAGGTGGTATGTCTATGATCTGAGGTACAAGTTTACTGACCGCCCAGCCAGGGGGATCGCGTGGTTCGAGAACCGCCTATTTTTTCAATTGCAATGGTGACTTTGCACAGGTGGTTGTTCCTATTTCAAGGCTAGGGGTAGATACATGTCATGTAATTGTTTTTATATATAATGGTGTACTTGCTCATTCAAATGTTGTTTAAAGCACAGGTTGTTACAGAATTATTATACAGGAAATACTACATATAACAAAATAAATTTGCTTCTTCAGAAAGAAACAGAGGAGAAGGAGAAGCAGTGGAAGGAAGTGGTGACTGCAGCAGAGACCAAACTTGCTGCTCTCAATGATGCAGAGAAAAACTCAATATCTGCACAGTAAGTTAACTGATTGTATCAATAAGGTTTAGAAAATTAGCATGAGATTGAAAATGACAAAGGTTGTCAATTTGGTAATGACATCAGGGTAATTTGTACTTGGTACTTATTTGTGACACATTTTTTGTCATTTCCAAGGTGTGATCATTCAGGTAGCAGCTGTTTGCATGATATCAAATGAAATTCTTAGTGTCTGTATGTCTATAATCAGATACTATGTTAACAGCGATACATTTAATTGAAACGAAGGTGACAATAAATAAATTTCATCTAATTTTAAATGAATCAACAACATTTGTGATGCATTCAAGCAAAATCAGTCGGAACTCAGAAATATTGATTTTGAGATACAGCCAAACAAAGGAAATATTTCCTTTTGTTTCCTCTTGTTTTGGAAACTCTTTAATTGCGCATATCTTTGGAACTGGTTGTTCAATTTCAATGGGGTTTTCTGGAAAATGCAGCTTTGTAAATGTTTTTTACTATCCTGTAAGAAACTGAAAATTTAATATCTCCGAGTTCCGACTGATTTTGCTTGATCGCATCACATTTGTAAATGTGCTGAGATTATACAGATTTAATTTAGCTCATTGTCATTAATATTATGAAATTATATATATAAATTTATACTCTTGTTTACAGAGAGGAGCTACAAAAGTTAAAATCTGTTATAGGAGAGAGTAAGAAGAGCAAGGTCAAGGGACAGCTTAGCCCGGCAATTATAGGTGCAGAAGAAACTCTGAAAATGCTTACCTATGACTTACAGCAACAAACATCAGAAGTAAGAACTTTGCTTGATTTCCTGATGTATATATGTTTAATAACCAATTATATTTGCTTATTTTAAAAGGGTGTGTCTTAGATGTGCCTTTTTCGCAATATTTTTCTTTTATTTAGAGCATTTTTAGGTCAAGTTGTGTGTCAGTCAGTTAGTCAGTCAGTTTGTCCTTCAACAATTATGTAAGGTGTTTTGGTCTCACATGAACAGTTCAAATCCTATTGTAACCAAACTTATGTCATAGCTGCACTATGGGAACCCTCATCTATTGGTGGTGTTCAAGGTCATTTACTGAGGTCAAACGTCATTTGAGGTCAACTTGTAATGTTGTGTTTTTAAGATTTTCTGCATACTCAGTTAATGCTATCTGTCTTATATTTTAGGTTGTTAAAGCCCAGATTGAAGCAAGAATATTAAAAGAATACCACACACTGATTGAGGAGGGCAAAGAGAAGTTTAAGAAAGAATTAGAGAGCATTGTGCCAGATGTCAAACTAGGCAGGCGAGGTAAGGGATACATGGTTATGAAATGATGATAGTCATATGTGATGTGATCAAGCAAAATATCAGGAAATATTGATCTTCAAATATAGCCAAACAAAGGAAATAATTGCTTTTGTTGCCTATTGTTTTGGAACCACTTCAACTGTTCATATCTTTTGAACTAAATGTCATTTCAATGGGCATTTTCTGCAAAATGTAGCTTTACAAATGATTGATGCAATCATATAGAAAACTGAAAATTAAATATGCCCAACTTCAGACTGATTTTGCTTGATCACACCACATATATGTTTCCCCCCAGTTTTATTCCCTGTTGTTAGGTTTGTCCACCAAACCCAACACTTAAAAGATACCAGCTCATCTGTGCTCATGTACAATAGAATGTATGAAGACAATTATCTAATAAGCACGAAGTTTCATTACATTATTATCAATACAGAAGAGTACAGGACTTCATTAGCCTACTAAGTAATCACATTTTTTTTTGAGAAGCAAACCTAATCTACAATACAAAACACTGAACAAAAGACAGTCAAACATGCACTCACACTAGTCACCCAAATATTCATCAATCATACCCACAGTGTTGATGGTGCCAAGACAGCCATGTTATTTTAACTTAAAAAAAGAAAAAAATCATGAGGCTTCTAGATCAAGGGTCCATTGCTTTAAGGTTAGTTTGCTAGAATGTGCATCTGTGAATATGAAATTTCGGGCACAGAAATAGATAATTCACACAGCCATCATGTTTAGTTTGAAAACGTAAATTATTCCTGTGAAACATTATTAGTTAAAAAACCTAAATGTGACATGATCAAGAGGAATGAGTCACATGTCAGCCCTGGTCAAAAATGAGTTTTACCAATGTTTCTAAAGAGGACATTTAGAGCTTTCAGAAACTGAAAACCCCATGTTGATACGACTTTTCGTTGTGAAGTTACGTAAATTTATCAATCGCTGAAAACAATATAAAACAAAAGAATTTTAACACTTCCTATATCAATATCTCAAAATCAATATTAGTGACATCCGACTCATTTCCCTTGATCGTGTCACAAATTATCTCACAAGGGGGAAACTTTTTCACAGTCACAAAATAAGTGGTTTTTTTTTACAAAATAAGTAAATTTGTTACAAAAATAGCAATTGGTAGAATCAGCTTTAGCAATTTTATGAAGAAACTGGTTAGTGGAGATTGCCCTGTGAAAAAGTTCAAAATAAAATGACATCAACTGTGATTCAATGGTGCATTTGAAGTTAGCATTCTAAATATGATTCCAAACCACTTCATCCAAGATGAGCAGAGAATCAGTCCATTTATTTTAAACCTCAACAGCAGCATGGTCTCTCAGAATAGAGTAAACATACTTTGAAACTTTAACTTCATTCACAAGAGAAGCCAAGATTTTATTGAAAACATTTTTGGAGTTCAGAAACCATTTATGTTCAGACTCTACAATGGCTTCCACACTGTCTTACAGCAAAGTTATTATGATGCTTTTTTTAGAAACAATTGAATACCTGAGTGGAAGAAGGGCCCAACTCCATCAAAACTGTTTTCGAGATATTAAGAAAAAACTTAATATTTGGAAAAGTTTTATAGACAGAATGTTTTCACCTTCAGGGGACCTTTAATACATAAACATACAATATTACATACATTCAAAATTATATATGATGTTTCCATGGTAACGGTACAGGTCTTAATACGAGCTGGAGTTGGGCCCTTCTTCCACTAATATACTGCAAGATAGTGCCAATTCCGTAAGCAGATGTGTTATAAATAGCTACAGAAATTTGGTAATTATCCATTAATTGCACAAATAGAAGCATGTAGTATGTTAGCAAGAAAGTTTATTGTAGTGAAAAGCAGAATTCATGGATGAACAAAATTCCTCTTTAACCCAACCATGGAGATGGGCCTTTCTTCCATGAAAACCATGATTTAAGTCTAAGTGGAAGACTATTTCAAGAGTGGATTTTGGCTCATCTTTCACACACAAGGAAAAACAGTCTGCTTGCAATAAAATGCTGGGTCTAACTCATTTTCGTAAAAAAATGGAGTTGGACCCTTCTTCCACTCAGGTATTCAATTAAGACCCTCATTATATTCTTAGTTTTCAACATATCATTCACAATTTGTGTTATTAGTACACATGCATTTGATGCAAAGCTTAATTAAACTCAGTTGGGTTGGAATATTCAACTTTTACCACATAGCGAATGGTAAAACTATATGTAAACTGCTAGCAACTAAGTACACCTACAAGTTATGTTTACATAATTAACTTAGAAATTAAATAAAAGTTACAAAATGTAAACAACAAATTCTATAAGATCAATATGAATACTGGTCTTTGCAAGGTGCTGCGTATGTAATTATTATTATAATATTAAAGCTCTTCATTTCTATGATTTCAATCTACTCTAGGTAAGAAACTGTCAGAGGATGAACTCAACTCTCTCATTGCCCATGCCCATCGTCGTATAGAGCAGTTACAGAGGCAACTTGCTGAACAGCAAGCCATGGAACAGAAGAGGTTTGCTGCGGCTTTGGACATACAACGGCTGGAAGATGAAGCTATTACAGATGCAGAAATTAACAGGGAATTGGACAAACAAGCAGGTGATCTGGCTTTTGAACATCAGAAGAAGGTAATTCTTAACATTAGGGTGCAAGCATTGCTGACTGATTAAACACAACAAACTTTGTTTTACAGCCTAACTTCCCTGATCTGATTTTCATACGAAAATATTTTTTAAATCTTTTATGTTGCATTTCACTCGGCATCTTATTATGCTTCTTGTCAATCAGTACTCTTCTTGCTGTTGTCGTTTATTCTGATATGATTGGCACAAATACAAGTCTTACCTGGAACAGGTTGCATTGCTCCTAGAAGCATCCAGGACAGGTAGAACCATCATGATGTCTCATGCCCTTCAGCTAAGATACTCTCATCAGGCAATTATTTTCTGTACCTTGTCAGTTTCATATTCTTGCGAGTCAATTCAGTTGTACCCTACGTTATGTCAACAAGAGAGGTGGAACAAATATAAGCAAGACATGACTACATGAGGCAACTAACTTGACTTACTTGTAGAAACCGTCCTGTCAAATGGCCTAATTCAAAAAATCTAATTCAATAATGCTCTCAATATTTTATTTCTCTTCTTGCCTTATCTACACTAAATGTTGTACCACAGCAGATGGTTTGTACCAATTTCTTCACATTTGCAGTTTTTGATATGTTTATGCAACAAATAGCAGCTGTCCCTGTTTCTAAAGATGTTTTTACCATAACCTGCTAATTAAATTAGGTGTATTCTTGTTTTCAGCATTTGTCATTTTGTGGGCTGCAAGAGTAGAAGTTCTCTGCACTGTCTGCATGCTCCCAAGTTTTAAAGTGAAATTCCTATGAAATGGCTCCTGTGTAATCTATTGATTTTATATTGTGCCATTTGATCTCTTAACCTGTTCTGCAAATCTTTCATTTTGTGTAATTAGGCCCCCCAAAATAAATTGTTTGGTTGCCCTTCCAAGACAAAAATTTGGAGGGACGATAGGTTGACCTTTTTTGTCATGGGCTTTTCCAAATGTAATGACAAATGCTTGATCATTTTATGGTATAAAAATATGCATTTTTGGACTGAATTTAAATTGTTTTTAATCAAATATGCATTTAATAAATAAAATGTCTTTGATACTGTCCAAATTTAAGGTTTCTTCTAAAAAAGTGATTGAAAAAACCCAACCCAAGATTTCAAATTTTTTTGGCCGGTTGCTGAGGGCAACCAAACATTTTTTTTTTTGCTTTATGAGTGTAGCCATCTTTATAGATGTATTAGTAGTAGAAAAACAGTTTATTAGAATTCTTCTTATAAATGGAGAGAGAGTTACTCAAAAGTTGAGATACGACATTGGACATGAATACTTGACTTGTTTTTATTTGCCTCCACTTCATTAGTTGTGTGGAAAACAGGAGGTGCTTGACTGCTAGCCAATGGTTTAATTTGCCTGTTGTGTCTAGAAAGGCAGTTGTTATATGTAGTATTACATTTATGTGATTCTGTTATTATGCTCACATTCAGGATGTGAAAATATGGGTATTGATTCAAATTGTACAATAACATGTAACATGAAGTTCATTTCTAAAAATAATTAGTCTTTAAAGAGTGCCTGTCAGATTGAAATAAAATAAAATATATTCTATCATCTCTCTTGATATTTCCAGATGAAAGATATTAGACGAGAATATGAGGAGGAAATGAGAGTTCAGTTAAGGCGCCAAGCAGCTGCCCACAGTGACCATCTCCAGGAGGTGCTACGTATTCAAACCAAAGAGTTTGAAGAGGAAATACTGAAACATGAGGCACAGGTGAGGGAGGAAGAAGTAGACAGATATAGAGAGAAGATGGTGGAATCTTTGGGCAAATTGAGAGGAATAGAAGCCGCTATTGAAGGTAAGTTTTGCATCATTTTAATTTTGGTAGGGTTTAGTGTGAATTGAAGAGTGATGTTAAATATTTGATATGAAATGAATATATCATTGATATCATCTTGTGCTGTGGGATTCATGCAATCTACCAATTAGCAACAGGAAAGGAAAAAATGAAATAAATGGGCTATTGAAGTAGGTCATTGACAGTACTTAAAATGTATGGTCTCTATTGTAATGCTTACGGATTAGTGTAAGGCATGGGCTTTGTATAAAATTCATAAAATAGACCCTTTTTATATATTCTATCATGCATTTTACAAGGGGTCACTTCCACTGGCAGCATTTGCATTATACCCATTTGAATGTCTATGTTACTATTGGGCAGTCATCACATATTTAATCCTGTGCACAAGGAGGAGACTGCATACTGCCATATAACCCTTTTTGGGATATACGGAAACAGGTCTATAGCTTTGTAGATTTTGTTCATTTTGAACAATTCCTAAGAAAAAACTAAGTTTTTAACTCACGTTTTAGTGACGTTTCACCACTACACTAGTGGCTTCATCAGACTGGCAACTCATCACATCTGACTGTTTCCTTTTATGGGTAACAGGAGACGCCCGTAGAGGGCGTGATGAGTTGGTCAAAGATGTTGTTGAGTGCGTAGGCCCCCTCGTCCTTGTTTAGAGTGTCATGTCCTTTTCTGCGGATCAAAATGGCTTCCTTGAGCCACCTGGTAGTCTTATCAGCTTCACGATCATGAACTCCTGTTACCCATAAAAGGAAACAGTCAGATGTGATGAGTTGCCAGTCTGATGAAGCCACTAGTGTAGTGGTGAAACGTCACTAAAACGTGAGTTAAAAACTTAGTTTTTTCTTAGGAATTGTTCAAAATGAACAAAATCTACAGTTGAAATCTACATTCCTAATGAACTTGTTCAAAAAAAAAAGAGGTCTATAGCTTAGAGACTTGAAACAAACAAACAAACATTACAGAAACTGGAAAACAATGAAACAGAATACAGAAAATGATATGATAAGGAAGTGGCAGTAGGTGCAAATTTTAGACTGTTTTTATTGTGTAATTATATGTGCAGGTCATGCTCATCTTGAGAAACAAGCTAGAAGGTCCCATGAACTGTGGTTGGCATGCGAGACATTCAAGAGGACTATAGCAAGAGGTAAGATGAACTACTTGAAGATCAAAAACAAATGTGAGATTGAATGTAGCAGGTGACCACTGTTATATAATGTTGAACTCCATAATTCTGTTTCAATAATATGTGACACAGCAGATCAAACATGTATCCAACTCATAAAAAGTATAAAACTCATGTAAGGTTTTCCAAACTTATTGCATTGCTAAGGAGTTGAATGTGATCTGATAAAATCTGGTAAATACAGACTACCCTACATGTTGTTTTAAACAAAATGTAGATGAACTAGACCCCCTACACATGCACATCTTTTTTTCTACCGCACATCAGGAAAAATGGGACTGCTACCAGAGATACCTTACATTATGGACTATATAGAAAAGAGTTGGTGAATTTATCTGTTTTGTGTCTGTCAAACAGCAAAAAAACTAGCAGGAAAGAATTTAAACTTGTTCAACACAGACACATTTTTTTTTCTTTTCGGAGAAATGCTTTTTCATCTTGGGCAATGTTGGTTAGCAAATTCTCTACCAATTTTCAAAACATTATTAGTATTATCTTAGTGTAGATTGTTGAACAGTTTTAAATTGTTTTCTGTAAGTTTTGTAAGTTTGTAACCAATAGGTATGAGAACTTGTATACAGGATCAAGAAAACTAATTGGTTAGGATTTTTTTCTTTACATTTGCAAACCACAGGTAAAGCAGAAGGTGGTACACTGGAGGACAAGCTTAAACCACTAGCCAATGAAGTAGTAGCAATTAAGGAAGCCACTGAAAACAACCCATTTGTTGATGCAGTAGCAGGTGCTATCCCAGAAACAGCTCTGACACGTGGAGTATTCAACGAAGAGTCACTAAGACAAAGGTGGCAATCAGTTAGAAGGATGTGCCAAAGAGTCGCTATGGTAGGGGAAGAGGGGGGTTCTTTGTATCAATATTTCATCTCATACTTCCAATCATTGTTACTTTTCACTGATCCGGCACCCCCTACAGTTGATGAAGAAGTCGATGTAGCAAATTTGGATACATGTAAGCTTTTGTCATATGCAAATTATTATGTAGAGCAAAATGATTTTGAGCAGGCAGTTAGGTATGTAAATCAGCTGTCAGGAATGCCAAGGCATGTTGCCGCAGATTGGATAAAAGAAGCTAAGTTGCTATTAGAAACAAATCAGGCAGCAACTGCATTGTCAGCACATGCTTCCGCATCAGGGTTGGGTGGTATCATATTATGAATAATGTAATGTAGTGATGTTACACAGAACACTCAAGTGCATTAAATTTGTGTAAAAAAGTTTTAGCCATGTTTTCCAATTATGAAATACAGAGCGAACAGTGCATGAGGGTGAGAAAAGCTATGACTGGAACATTTTAGCTAGGTAAAACCAAAGCTTATTGTTCAAAATACTTTCCCATTTTAACAAAGACTAGAGTAAATATGGCAATTTGCTGTCTTCAAATCTGTTAGTAAATTATTTGCAAGGTTTTATTGACTGCTTGATATACAGTGGACAATGTGGGCTTATTTTATTCCCTCCCACTTTATGTCTCCTATTTTTTTGAAGGCGGTAATGAAGCATTATTTTGGAACAGACATGCACTGTACATTACTTTATTTTGTGGTATACAACGTGCTGAACAGTAAAAAAATGTATATGATTTTTATAGATAAAAGAGAAACCGATGGGGCCCATCAAGAGAATTCTCAAATATTCATGAGAGCTGATCGTTCTGTATCCTGTGTCTAACAACTTGTGCACTGTGTTGCTTGCCTTGTCTTGTTTGTCTTGGCATTCATATCAAGAATGAGCTTTGAAAAAATTATGCCCTAGCTATAGACCGGCACAGAGTGGGCATAGCATTTTCTTCTCTTACACTGCATGGAATGATTGACCCTCGTAAACAGATGATGCTGGACTTTGCCAGTTAGTGCAGTTTGTTATAGTTTGGTTCAACTCAAGTTCAGTAGTGACGTCAATGCTTTTTTGCGGTTGCGCCGCAAGCGTGCCGACAAGCCGCCCCTGTACACGTGCGTGGATACTCAGCGCGTTTAACTTTACGCGCGCGATTCGATACTGCGGCGAGCAAAAGACGCACCTACGTCACTACCAAACTTGAGGTGAACCAAAGTATAGTCTATGACTAGTTTATTCCAAAATGACCAAGTTGATACATCTTTATGGTATGCTGCTTGATGTCACTCTTACTTCATGATTTTGTTAAAGTGATTATGCATGTTTAAAAAAATGTGCTACATCACACAGGGTTTAAAACACACATAGCACAAGTGGCAGCTTGAACAGCTTGTATTTGAATCATGTGCTCTTAAAGGTCATACTATTATCATTTCACTTCACCCTCAAAGGTTGGAGTGGTTAATGGTATACGTAGAGAAGTCTCAGCAAACACAAAAATGTTATAAACATGTTGTGATTTTGGTCAAAATGTTTGAATGAAACATTTTTAAAAGTTTGTTATGGAAAAACACTACAACAATAGTGTCAAAATGTTATTAAAAATATTTTTGGCAAACAGTTTTGCAAAATAATTTGTCAACACTTAAATAACTTTATGTTAGAAAGTTTTCAAGTTTCCAGAAATGTTTCTTTATGTTATTAAAACGTTTTATATTCTTTTTATTAACCTGTCATCTAAACGTTTGCTGTAAAACGTTCAGTGTTTGCTGGGATGCAATGATAGATGCAAGTATTAGTTCCCTTGTTAAAGTATGTTTGCCAGAAGTGTGTGAAATCATTTGGCAAAAACATGACTAAATCATGCATTGATTAAAGCTGTTATACAAGATTCCAGTCTCTCTCTTCCCTGTACATGTGCAACACGCATACTAGGTATGTCCAAGGCGCAAACAGGCCCAAGCAGTGTTGGCAAATAGTGGAAATAATAAATGGTAATCAACCCATGAGCTATCTAGAATTAATATGAGTGCTAACACATGCTTGTAAGCTGCCATGCCACCATTTTGTGGAAATGGTCAGTACCTGGCTCATTCATTCATATATAACTCATACTTCAATTAAAAAAATTCTCCCCATATTGCACCTAGAATTGATATTTTGTTTTGAACCATTGCTGGAGATTTTAATAAAATGTCACAGTAAAATGGTTTTGCAAGAACATAGGTGACATGATCTGATTTACTCAGGCCAAAGGGTAGAATTGTGAAAATAAAGTTGTAATATTATTGGTCATGAAGTATGAGGTATTTTGCCTATCCAAGGGGGCAAAGAATACATTTGGTTCCCAAAAGGATAAATTTTCATTATTTTAAAATCCTGATTTAGCCGGAGTGTGCGGTTTCCCCTTAGATCACACCCATTAGCTACATTCCTGGCGGTATAGACTTGAGTTTAAGTGAAAATATTTGTTTACAATCTTACTTTTTCATGGCAGTTGACTCATTCAAATGATTTGGGTATTGTTGTTTTCTCTTTCAGTATTTTATTTTATGATAATTATCAAATAGACTGAAAAATAAAAAAACACACCCTATTGTTTAATTCCTTGGAAAGAGTTCATGGAAAATTAATGTACATAGCTTGCATTAATGGCATCCATGTTCTTGGCGCACTAAATGTGTAAAATCACAGGGTTTCAAATCTGTTGTCCTTTGAAAGGAATTTAGGGTGATTCTCAAAAGCAATACAATGAAAATCAA
Organism: Amphiura filiformis; assembly: GCF_039555335.1. Taxonomy (NCBI): domain Eukaryota; kingdom Metazoa; phylum Echinodermata; class Ophiuroidea; order Amphilepidida; family Amphiuridae; genus Amphiura; species Amphiura filiformis. The sequence continues at coordinate 63,931,944 of NC_092630.1, read as the reverse complement.
TACAGTGTCCAAAATTTTCCTTGATGAATGTGTGGTTTTAGAGAATCCAAGTGAATTATGCCAGTTGTTGCCAGAATCCATTCACCAATACTTAAAATTTCATTCATAGGTATATATCTGCCAAAAGATGAAAAGTTTCAGGTCTGTATATGAAATTAGTTTTAGGTGATGCATATGTTAATAATTTTATTACCATCCATAATGAATATCTAATACTTAATGGGATATTGTACATGATTGGCATACCAACATGACTCTTGTTAGCCGAGCTGATTTTGCTGTAAACCTTTCCTGGTATTCTCATTTAATGGTAGAATGAATGCGACTATAATGTATGTGCATGGCGACTGATGATTGAATGAAATAAAAAACAATATCATTATATAAATTGACTGTTTGCATTTCCTCTTGTTGTAACACATTGTTTTTTATAGGGGGCCAGGACCCGCAGTCTTGTTTCCGTCTCTGGATAACGGAGCAATACATGTGCCTAAGGCGACTTTGGCATCAGTTATGATAGCCCTACCCCATTGTCAATAAATATGCGTAACCCAGTCCTATTTTTATTTTGTGCACATGTTTGATTGTTTATAGACTGTCAATGAAAGGCCCTTCAAATATCGCTTGCTTGCTGAGAGCTGCTAAGTAGACGATTGCACAAACCGGAAAATGTTTTAAATGTCGGGTTAAAGGTCATGAAAACGTTTTTGAAATGCTTTATATGAAAAAAAACACTACAACATTTTAGAATCGCTGTCATAATGTTATTGTAAAATATATTTTGCAAATATATTTTCCAACATTATGTTAGAATGTTTTGCATCAAATTTTTCAAAAATGTTTTTGGAATGTTATTAAAACATTTTTCTACCCTTTATATAACCCAATAAAAAAATGTTGGTGTTTGCTGGGTTGGCGGTGTTTAATTCCCTCACCAATGACAAACTAAGTGGGACTGCCATCCATATTTTTCGACATGTGCAGCCAATCTTAACCAAATTCTGGGCTTCAAGCAAAAACTAGCTTAACATTTGGGTTACTCATACAGATTAAAAAACCTTCCCACTAAACAAGCAGATTCTTTAAATACTCAAATCGATGTAAAGTGAGTTTGGAATTTACCATTAGGCGACGAAAAAAGAAAACCCTGTTCTACGGGCTCGATTGACCCAGATTTTGAACAAATTGGGAAAAATTTGTCTTGTGCAAATGAATGCTGACCCAAATTTTGGAAATTTCAGGAACAATTTTTTTTGTATTTTCTCAAATTGCAAATTATTTACAGATTGTGGTTATTGTTTGGGTCACTTCAAAAAAAAAATTGAATACAGGCCGACCGACCGACCCTACTTGAAAGGTCTGTCCGCCCGTAGAACAGGGTTTCTTTTTTTTCGTCGCCTTAACAAGAGATTTACCAATAACATAACATTACTTTATGTTAACCATTCTCATGAAACTATTAAAATGTAGGAACATGTTAAAATGAGGCCAATTTGTTTTGTAGCAGATTCAACCCATCATGGGACATTTTTACAAAAGGGTGTTAACTGAGGAATTTAATTTGAGGTTTTAGGATTTTTGCTTCAATTGAGAAATTTGCAAAAAGGTAGAATTGTAATTTTTTTGAACAGGTGATTGTACATGTAGCCCAATGTTGAATTTCAAAGTTTAAGAAATCCTTAAATTGAAACTGCTTCATTTTCAAATCACACAAATGAGGAACAATATAGCAATGCAGATATCATAACAAAATATTTTATTTACAACTGCAATAAAACTGATTAACATGTAATTCTAGCTACTGTTACATAATATAATACTGAAGTGAAACAATCTTGCATAGGCTATATAAACATTTAGATTGCTCCGAAGTGGGTAAGTGCAATAGTTGCCCTGTGAACATTTGGCAATTTACCACACAGTATATTGTACTCATCTGCACATGGTACATGTAGCTACACATGACAGCTATTGCACTTACCCACTTCTGGCTCTGAGCAGTCAATTTGTGACACATTCACTTTCAAGCAAAATGGGTCGTTTTGGGCAACATCAACTTTGATTCTTTGGTGATAACTCCATTGGAATGGGATAGGAACAAAATGTCTCATGTTGCTTGATGTCACATCTAATCCACATTATATCAGTACTGCTTAGATGATCAAAATATAAAAAGAATACATAATACATACAAGTGTATTTTCATAAACAATGAATACAATCATAATTGATTGGTTAGATTAGAAGTCATTCCAGTGTCAAAATTAGGGTCACTGATCCTCTTAGTCCACAAAAAAATTTGTCTCAGCTTCCTTTGGCCAAAAAAACCCAAGTGCTATGTTTTTCCCGACAATTAAAAAAAAAATATATGAAAAAAACATGTAAATTTTAAAACCTATTGGAGCTGGTAGCAGAGACAAACTTTTTGTTTTTTTTTTTAGTGATTTATAAAGCATGATTATGTTCACCTTGTCTGCGACTTAACAGTTCAATATGTAATACAGGTGTAAATTTGTGTTTACATGAACATTTATAAAAGCTCACATCTGCTACTCAATATTCAAAAAGCACTTGTCGTTTGTGCATCGCTCAAATGTGTATGTCACTTGATATCAATCCAGGACAAAATGGATCTCACCTATTACATGCTGATTAAAGGTAAGCTTCAGCATTCAAGTAAAGTCCCACCTTTGCAAGTATAGTAATCACTTGCAGCTGGACTGGCAAACATGGCAATGTAATACTATAGGACCAGCGACATAGTTAGGGGTTGTGGCGCCCGGGGTCAAGGATACAGAATGGTGCCCCCTCTCAACTCCTGAAGATTTGCACAAATACTACTAATTTGGTTATAATCAAGTTGAATTTCGGTGATTTTTCAAATGATGTTGGCGCTTGTGAAGCGCATTGAAGGGATGCAGAATCGATCCCTATACCCAGGGCACATGCTCTCCCTTTCTCCTTAGCTACACCACTGTACTATGAACTGTGATTTCTCAAGATTGTAGAAATTTGCTGAACCAAAACTGAACTATTTATTAATCCACGGCATAAGTTTAATGCTTGTGTGCTTATTGAGGAACTAATGGTACTTTTACAAAATAATGGGTACTTTTCAAAAAATTTGGCACCCTTAGAAGTTAGTAAAATAACAAAAACAAACGAACATAATTCAGACAAATTAGTTTGCAACTTTCTGGAATCAGAATTTGGAAAATAAGAACTGGCAAGTGTTTCTAATAGAGCCAAGTCCTAAAAGTGATCATCCTACTTAATTGAAACTGGGTGGTTATCAAATCACTGTATCTCCATTCACTTTTCAATAAATGCAAGTGTAAATCATTTTCAATCAATCCTTTAAAGACTAAAGAGTAAGAACAAGTAATACAAAATAAGTGCCAATTACACCCCAAAAGAGTTGTAATTGTCTGTGTCACTGTAATAACTACAAATATAGGGTCCACAACTTAAGTTCCCCTCATAAATACTTTTCAAATTAAGTCTAAAATATTTGACGAAATGCAAACGTGTAAAAAGATATGTGTATTCTTATTATTTGTTTTACACAAGTCATATGGACCAAATTATAGCATCACACATCATTACATTCAGTCACAATGGTTCATTACATAAAAAGAGACCATTTTAAACAGTGTTAAAAGTTGTAATCTGAGTTCATAGGAATCGACTCTCAAACAATACAATAGACCAGGCCTATTTATGTGTTTGTTAAAAAGAAAACCTGACTGTTATGGACTTGGGTGCAACTCTTAAAATGACCTCTTTTCGTACACAATTAACCATTCTGACTGAACATAATGATGTGTGACGTTATAAATTGGTCCACAGTGGTTAAGCAAATAGGACTATACATATCTTTTTACATGTTTACATTTCATTATTTTTTTTCGATTTATTTTAAAAAGTATCAGGGGGAACTTAGTTGTGGACCCTATAGATGCCATTGTGAAATGTGCATCATACACATAACATGCTCTCGCTTATTGTCCTTTCAACTGCTGAACAGAGAGAATTTACTAAGTTTCACATGAGAAAACCATCAACTGGATTTGAATGGCAATTGAAGCTCTATTTATATAAATATAACAATGTTTCTCAAAACAATATCAATGTACTGTACAGGAGCATGGCAACAGTTACATGCTCCCATGTTTTGTGGGAGAATGAATGGGGTTACATTGTTTTGCCAGATATAGTAAATATGAAACATACTCGTATATATGTTCTAGCTGGCTTCCTATATATGCTGCCGATGCCATACTTGTATGGTCTCAAGATATTATTTCAAAACTGTAACACATATCATCACCTCAAAATATTGATGGATCTTTAGTAAAGAGCAATATACCACTGCAATAAAAATAAAACTTTTGCTATCAATTTCTCTCCATGCTTATCATATATACCAGCTGAGTTGTGATAGATGTATGTTCATAGTTTTGTCCAATCAATGGGCTTTTTTCCAACACTCTTCAGAAATGTGTTGGCTTTTGAGAAGTGTCCACATCCAAAGAATCCCCTGTGAGCAGATAACGGTGATGGATGGACGGCCTTTAGCACATGGTGCCTCTTCTGTAAGAAAAGAATGAACAAGTGCACAAACATGATATCTAATGTCTACCTTTATTTCAATGTTAAAGATATGATTATATACTACAAATTGAAAGGCTACATGGAAGTCCAGACAAGAGAATAAAAGGTTTGCTTGTATTGTGTATTTAATTACGTGATTGCAATAGCCGTAATTGCATATTGCTTGCATTGGTACATGTAAGACAGAGATGCCACTTGGTGTTGTCAAAATTTCCTGAAAAACATGGAAAAATCCTGAAAATGTACTTTTCCCTATCCTTTTGCACAGGAAGGGGTAGAGCAAAAATTTCCTGAAATTGGTAAATTTTCTTTCCTGAAATCAGGAAATTTCCTGAAAAGTGGCATCTCTGGTAAGTCCACAGGTTTGCATCCAGAAGTGAAGAAAGCTGGTGGAACGTAAATGTGAGAATAAATTGCATGGAAGAAGTTTAAATAAAGAAAAGGGAGTAAAAAAGGAGATATGAACAAAGAAAGAAGTGAGAGAGGAAAAAAAGAGAAAACAAAGAGACATAGGGCCAGTGTTGCCAAAACTTTTCAGTGGCAAGGCCGCGTATTGACTCGATCAGGCCGCGGTAAAGGATTTTCAAGTAGCCCAATTTTGAAGCTTTAAAAAAAAGCACCCAATACCGGATATTTGGGCGGATTTATCCGAATTTAGAACGCAAATTACCCAATTGGGCGGAAAAGCACTTGACTTCAGGTACTTAATGGGAAGATACTGACCGATCAATATCAAATTGATAAATGGTCACAAAACCCATTGTATTGCATTTTGGAGCTTCAGTCTTCAGAGACTCAAAACCTTTAAAAATCGGCTAAATTCAAAGGAAAATAAGTTAAATTAGTGTCACGGCCTGACACTGGCAAAAGTAGTCAAATTTTAGGCAAGTAGCCGCATGTGTTTTTCAATAGCGGCAAGTGATTGCCCCCCTTGCAATGAAAATGCCCCCTTGCTATTGCAAAGACTGCTGCTTCTGAAATTCTATCGAGCTTGTTCAGTTAGCCAGGACTCTTCACTATCTTAATCTGTTTGTTTAATATAGTGGTGTGGTGGGTATGAATTTTAACAAAATTTAGATAAGTTTAGATTTGACCCCTGTGTTGACCTATGATTGACCCCTACACTCATATCCACAACCACATTATTGGCAAACGATCAAATTATGATAGCTGAAGACCCTGGCTAACAAAAACAGCATGGTGAATGAAAATCTCTAAGGCTGAGGGTTTTGATTATTGGCACATGCTCTAATAAACAATATGTGACACAATCTGGTCCATGGGGGCCAAAGGCGGCAAATTTGAAATTGAGATAAAGGCAAAAAGAACCTCACAACTTTTGAACCAACTATGCTAGAACTTTGGTGTTTTCAGTATATGATAGCCTAATGTTACTACAAGGTAATAATTATAGTAACTCAATTTTCAAAAATGCCTCCTTTGGCATCCATGGAGCAGATTGTGTCACATATCATACAACCTTTTGTTGAATTAATTTTGGTTGCACTGGTGGCACTGTATTATCAAATTCCTGCCTAGCAAACTTACTGAGTTGATAACGCTTCCTTTCTTGTGTGCATAAGATCCCCACAGCATAAAAACAACATCATCAAGATGTTTGTTTATCCATGAGATAACAGCATCAGTGAATTTTTCCCAGCCTTGGTCTTTGTGTGAGTTGGCATTGTGGGCTCTTACAGTCAACACAGCATTAAGAAGTAACACACCTGTAATGAGAAGAGGCAGGGTTTAGCTTTATTGAATATGTGTACCTAAACACACAAATGTATACACACCCCAACACCTCCTTGTATCACCAAACTTTAAATGCACATCCTCAGAAACCAAAGGTTATTAACCCCAACCCACCAAAAAGCCACAGCAGCAATGAACTGCAAGTATCGCATCCTCATGCGAATGCACATAATTGTGCATGGAAAGCTTGGCTTACTGACCGATACAAGTTGTAAAGTTATAGCCTAGGCTTTCAACGAACACATTTCTCTAACTTTGTATTGTTTGTTTTGCTTGCCTCTCAATTCTTATGTTAGTATGTCACTTTCTGTCCTAAAATAAAACGGTCAAATCCTTTTTACAAACCGTCCAGTGCATATCAGAGTGCATATTAAATTTGCACAAGATCCGATGCAGGTTTGGCATTGTGAGCATACTACGTCAGAACTATACTTTAAAAGAATTTGGCATTTTATTTTTTATAATAATTACCTTGTTGTGCCCAGCCATTTAAGTCACCATGGCCTGGATGGATAAAATCTGCAATCTCATCATCTTGTTGCAACTCCTTGAACATATTCTGAAGACTGGAACAAAATAAAAAAAGTTATGTTATCTCTTCAGTGCTTTTGAAATATTATAGATTTTTTGTTCATGTATTTACATAATTATTAATATGTTGTTTGTATATGCACCAGATACACTAATCTTGGACCTGAAAATGTTCAGGTTTCCAAGAGTAGTGTATCTGGTATATATATATACAATATTATGTAAATACATGAACAAGAAATCAAATTATACAGAAGTATTTTGTAATTTTGTGCCATGTGTGTAATTTTAAAAATCTCTGCAGCTAATCAATATGCAATATCTAATGCAACAGTTTTCTTTCTATACCGTCATTGGTAGTGATAAATCTCTCAATATTGCATCCAACATAACTATCAATCAAACTCTCTGTGGCCCGTGATTGGTTAGTAACAAGGAATAAGGGTATTCATCTGGTGCCTTCATCAGAGAAAGGGAATCGCAGCAAATAAGGTACACATACACATGTTTAAAGACACTGCATTCTTGCTGTCTTGCCAAGATGAAAAATAGTACAGCAACAATTTGTTGATGTGAATTTTGACTTTTTTTTGTGAAAAAAAATCACCACTATTTAAAATAAAGTGTTTTAAAGTTATTTTCTGTGATCTTGCTGTAACTTTTAATTAATCAATTTCACAATGATAAAAAAACCCTGTGTGCAGTATCAGATTGAGATAGCAAAAATTGCAGGGAAATTTTAATTGATATTTCTTGCCGTTATCTAAAATTGTTAAATTATATCGTACCAAAATCAACAATTGATAGGACTTAGAAAGATCCTTACCTTGGAGGTGGTTTCACACCCTTGACTACACTAAAACATAAACCTATAATGTCAACAAAAAAAGAAAGAAAAAAGAAAAAAAGAAAACCACTATTATTTTCTCTCAATAACTTGTGACAGGTATCCTATTATCTAACTTTGCGTTGGTGTTTTTCAAATTATGATGATTCCTGGGGTGGCATGGCACTCCCTTATATTAGAAGGATATAATATGATAGCAAACAAGACACCCAGGTTACGACCCGTGAGCTGCATTCAATCCTAATTCATGGTTGAATTTCTAGTCTGTAGCGTATCCGTTCACATTTTTTCCTTTCTTTCTGTTCACTTCTTAGTGTCTGCCCTCTATAAATTAAACATATACTTCCTGTCCATCACCAACCCAGTTTCATTCAGCGCATTAAAATGATGCTGTGTTCATTAAGAACCACCAGTTCAGGCTCTACAATTCCTTCTTAGCTCTGATCCATTCTTTAGATATAATATTGGCACCACATGCCCCTACAAAATGTACATATACCATTTTCAAAGTGAGTGTCCCCCCTGATGATTTACAAACTTTTATACATAAAATAACAAAACAAATAAAGTAACAATTATTGAATGTGAAATAGTTTCTTTTGATTGCAATAACACATACCATGTGCTTGTCCAGGTCCATGATATGGGTCTTGACCAAGGATTACAACTTTGACCTGTAGGTAGAAAATCAATCAATCAATCAATCAAATTTATGTACATCAAAAATAAAACATACAAATAACAAACATGATAAAAAACGATGGAGGAGACACAACTAGAAGCAAAAGCCTGTAAAATGTTGTGTCCCCTGAAACACTTAAAAGGAGGGCCTAAATATATAAACACAAAATGAAAAAATACAATACACCAAGCCTGAAGGGAAAAAAGAAAATACACTTGATTTCTCACCTCACACCTGGCACACTCCACCACAAAAATGTCATAGGCATGTAATAAAACGGTATTCAGTATACACATAAAATTAAATGTATAATAAATTTATTTATATCAAATTCAGTGGTATTAACCAAATGTTACCATATCAATGAATAAACATAATTCTACTTGTAAATATCAAAAATAGATTTCAAGTTTGACTTAAAATGACCTAAGTTTGCTGAATGCTGACATTTTAACATTTTTTGGTAATGCATTCCAAACTTTTGGTCCAACCGTTAAGATACCATACATGTAGGTATGTTATAATCATTCCTATTCTGTGTATTATAATTATAATTTTCTTTGTGAGTCAAAGAACATGCTGACAATTGGAATATTTCATCCAGATGAAAATAATGCTCAGTGAAAAAGGTTAATGTACTCAAGGGCTTAGTCAGCAACCTGTTCATCAATCATTTGGACGGAAGATTGCAAACTGGGATGGCCTGGAAATGCCTAAACCATCCATAACCTGGCTGTCTGATAAGGCAATTTCTATTTGAGAATGCCTGGTATACATGCATAAAGGGAGAGTGGAGCGATTATTGAATAGGGTGTAACTCTACTAGTCTTTATTACAAGACTGCCCTACCCCAACCCTAAACTCCGTAAACAAGGAATGGACTTGACTCAAGTTTAGCAAGTTGCACCCTATTCGGTAATTGTACCAGGAGAGTTAATAGTCTAGTGCTTTGGGTGGACTATCTGTCTATCGCAGCCTATTGTAGATGGTTGCGGGTTTGCTTGTTCTGTGTCTGCACTGTTGCCACATTTTATATCTGTGATTGCACTGGCAATGGTTAATTTTCTTTGTCTTTAGTCAAATACTCAGATTTATAGCATGGGTGGGTAAAACTGTTCTTTTTTTTTCAATTGCACCAAATAAATTGTAGTACTTTTTCTCAATTCCCAGGGACAAACATCAAAAATCAAGGAGGGGGAAAAACTCTTGTTCAAAAATGTGGATGAGTACCAGGTGTTTGTGTGTGTATGAGGCAAAAATCACCTAAAGTTGGCTAGATATAAGGGACCCATCCCTCATTGCCAAGTAAAGCTCCGGTATCGTAACTTACGTCATGAATGTCACACTGTTGGGTCCATGTGAACACTTGATGTTCAGGTGGGTAAATGGTTCCCTTGCTCCTTTCCTTTGAAACAAAGTCTTGCAGCTGGATGAAAAGATACAAATATTTGCATAATTATGTTATATATAACGACAAAACATCTTGATTTACGTAGAAATGATATTGTACCATTCAAAACAGAATACCGACTCAGACTGCAATTCATTTTGATCATTTATCTTATATTACCGTACTTGAAAATGTGAAAAGTTGCATTGCATCTTTGACATTTTTATCAGTACATTTCAGGTAGGAAATTTTGTACAGCACAAGTAGAAATGAATGGTAAATAACATAATAACAAATAATAAGAACATCCCTCGCCGATTTTGGAAAAAGTCCGCACGATATACATGTTACTTTATTTACTTGGCCTAAGGCGCGTGAAAGTCGATTCCGAGTTTATCGTCCCCCGCCCGCGTCACTTTTTGGACACCAAAAACACCCGCGTCAAATTTTCAAAAATGCCAAAATAATTAATTATTTTCAAAGTATCAGTGTTTTCACCAGTTTTAGCAATTGGAAACATAGCTTTTTGTTTGTTAAACATATAAATTTATAACTTGGAACCAAAACCAGGCTCTTTTCTAACTTTTCTAGTATAAAAACATGTTTATAAATAACATGTATGAGTGTGGCTTTAAATCAACACACACTTTAGATCAATAATGAAATCTGATGAAATAATGAAAAATGAAAAATGAGAAAGTCACCTCACCAACCTGGGAAAAAAAAGGAACGATAAACTCGGAATTGACTTTCATGGGCCTAATCACGCATAACTTGACAAGTACACAAAATCAGAATCAACTGAAATTTTGGGAATTAGCTTTTTTTGTGGATATCTACTGAAAAAACTCATAAAAAGAGTATGCTAGGGTCACAATACACCTTTTTAGAAGGACAAAGAAAAAGAACAAAATCTTACTTTCTTGAAATACTCCTTGTTGAATTCTGGTTCCAGAGCTTTTGCCCATGAAGCACCAAAGCCTGGTGGAGCCTTCTGAAGAATCTCATTGTTTTCAGCTTCTTTATTGCTTCAGCTCTTTTGCTTTCCATGCGCTCTTTCTGCTCAGGTGAGAGCTTTCCAGAGCTTGGAATTTCATCTACTTTTACTTTCTTTTTTTCTGTTTACTGAAAAGAAGACCAAAACAGCTGTAATTAAAAATGGATGCTCAGTACTTTGTTGTGTGGGCTAGTGATGGGGACGTTCTATGTACACTAACTATATTACCAGGTCAAGAAACAATTAAAATTATGGACCCAGTTTTTTTTTCCGCTAGGGCACTCAAGAATCTATAAAGTGGGGTGGGGGGCATATAAATTTGTTAGCAACTAGTAGTACTTGTGGTCACCTATCTTTTGCGATTGGTAAATAGCAACATTTGTGGCGGTTTGTAAATGGGGCCATTGACAAATTGAGATACAAAGAGCAGAGGTTGGACTGAGATTTACACAAGACTAATACAGAGATAAACGATTTGACTTTTGTTCTGCTCTAAACATGGTAACGCATTATTATGCAAGTGTTACAGTCAGTCATGTGCACGGTCGCTAATGACCTCAATCGGCTCGTTGTGAAATGAGTATCTCGACAAATCTCATGGTTTCTCGCTCGCAATCTGTGTACAATCTAAAATATCCTCTTTACCTTAAGGAAGTTAATTCCCAGTTTCCCGACCAAGTCCCGGAAAATAGCCAGTTAAATAATTAAATATTTCCAAATATTTCATTACTTGATATTTTATTATATCAAGTTTAAGAGAAACAAAAACTAATTGAAACTATTCCTTATCAAGAAAAACCTTTCTATGGATATAGGGGGTATATTATTATTAAATGCACTCAACTGACACCATGATATCGTTCTTGGCTTGTGTTGCACAGTCTACATTTGTAACTTTACCTGATCAACAGCATCATCCCTCACTTTTTCCTATTAAAATGGAGATTTTGGTATCAGAAAAAGCGAATATTTTTTTCATGAAATTTTAGACCTAAAATATATTCTGTTTAGATGTTATAAACGAAAAAGTGACAGCCTCATCCCCAGTGGTATACCACACATACCGTTCTATGGGCCGTTGCGAAACACATTTTTACTTCTAACATCAAAACGGCTAGTGCAATTTTACATCAAAACTCTTACTCTTACGAAGATACTCATCAACGCCACAGGTGGGGCACAGTGTCAACACCCTGTTCCTGTATTATAAATATTTTTTCCATACAGCTCAATACTCCGTTGAAATCAATATTATATTATTGACATAGATAAAGAAAGTTTACATATGCATTGTGTTATAGGACATGCACCTGAAATGGCTAAACGCGTTCCTTTATACCTATAAAGGATAATTGTCATTCTCAAAATTAAATATATCTCAATTTTTACGTTGGATTTCAAATTTTTTACATTAAAAATGCAGTAAAAGATATCCACAGCAAGCTGCAAGGCCTCGCTAATTAGTGTACTGCTTTTCGAGTGAGTGTACTGGAAACAAAATAGTCCCAAACAGAAATGTTTGGTAGACTCATAACCGGTGCGATCTTACCTTTCCGATGTTGATTAAGATACTTCTTGCATCGATCCCGAGATGCGGAAAAAAACCAATAGTCATTTTGTCCCACATAAATGAATAAATAACAAAACCCCGATCCCCGGTGGACTCACCCAAAAGGTGACGTCACACCATATGATCGCCCTTATCCGACTTGGGATCCCCTACTCGGACCAAACTTGTAGGGGGTGGCGGGGTCGGGATAATCAACATCGGAAAGGTAAGATCGCACCGGTTATGAGTCTACCAAACATTTCTGTTTGGGACTAGACTCAGTACACCGGTCGATCTTACCGCTTCCGATGTTGATTAAGATACTTCTTGCATCAACATCTGAAAGATCGATCTAGCAAGTAACCGACGGATGGAGGTACAAGATTGGTCAGCATCTGATCAGGGATCGGGAGCGGTAACGATGGTTTTCGCGAGGTCAGAAAATATTTTCCCCAACGGTCGGGAAACAAAAAGACCACGCGATCACAGACATAAACCTCCTTACTTAATAAGTTTGGTGGTTAAGAATAGCGACACTGGTTCTTACCATGCTGAGTATTCTGTATAGTCTGAAAACCTGGTACCCGTACACCACCGTATTATGATCGCCCGAACAATGTCCCGGTAAACCTCCGCCCGTCTCTGATTACTAACGTAAACGGAAGTATCGTAGAGAAGGGCGAAGGTGGCTTCCGGGACACCGCCTGCTAGATCTCCTCAAGGGACAACCGAACGGTATACCCAAGATGATGAGATAGCTCGTGTCGAGTGGGTCGTGGGACGCAAAACCTTCGCGATCCCCGGACCCCACCAACACCTGGACCAGCCATTGCGACAGCGGCTGGACCGAAAACTCTGTAAGGGTGATGAATGCGGTCGTGAGTCCTCGCAAGGCTTGTGTTCGGAAGAAATAGTGCTGCAGCGCCTTATCGGACACCCCAGCCTATCTTTGGCTTCAGCCGAACCTTGCCCAACCCTGGGGATTGGAGAGGGGCGAATGTCGGTATGCACCGCGCCCGTTAAGTCACGAGAACAGAGCGCCGAAACAGTGTCGCTCCAGTGTTTGTGAACACGGAAGCTAACCTCGAGACCGTGTGCAACTCAGCACCGCCGTCCCGAAGCCAACGCCAAACCGGAAAGCCATCTTGAGAGTTACGTATTTAAGCGTCGCTTTTGACGGAAGGTCAAAAGGGGTGACCCTTAAAGTAATCTAAGACTGTGTTGGGATCCCTTAGGAGGATCACTTTCCTTTTTGGTAGACACTGTTGAACATACCGTCGGCGTGAGACTAATAAGGTAACCATCGGCTATGATAGTCGACCCGTCTCGAAACCTCGGTGAATGGAGAGGACAGCTGACTTATAGCTGGCCCCAGTGGCCCGCTGAAGTCTTGCTTGGAACTTTTCTGTCAGAAACTCCGGAACTAGCAGCACAGAGGCTCTAGCGGGAGAGCTATTTGTCTCATTGCACCAAGCGTAGTGTGGAGCCAGACTCTGGCTATACGTACGGAGGGTAGACTTCCGTCTAGCCCCGGCGATGAGAAAAACAGCTTCTGATGAAAAGTATCCCTCCGCTGCGTGTTCCCTGGTAAGGGCCATGCAGCTAACTGCAGGTGCTCTAGTGATAGACTGGGTACCTCCGCTCCGGGCATCCGGAGTAGATCTGGTACCTCGGGGAGTGCCAGCGGCCTTGCCGCTAGCAGAATGACAATGCAGTCTTCCCACCCGATCTTGGCCACCACCCTCATGAGTAGTGAGATCGGAGGGACTGCATAAGCTGTCATCCTCCCCAGTCTATGGACAGAGCGTCCACGGTGAATGCTTGGGGTCCGCGACCCTTGAGCAGTACACCGGCAGTGGATGATTGCGATGAGATGCGAACAGATCTTTCGAGGGGAGGTACATCCCCTTGAAGATCGTCTGAGCGACCTGCGGAGGAAGGGACCATTCTGCTGGTCCCGACACCCTTCCTCGTGCCAGATTGTGCGCGAGGATGCTGGTGACGCCCGCGATGTGTATCGCTCTCATCGTAATCTGCCTGAACTTGCACCACCCTATCAGGTGTCGTGCATGCAGGCTCAATCGTGGTGGCCCGGAGTCCCCTTGTCTGTTGGGGTAGGCTACCACGGTTGTGTTATCCGTCAGGACAACGGTATGTGATTCCACGATCACCTCCTCGTAAGCGAGGGAGGTTGATGTGAAACTCTGTCTCTATGGCCCCCATAGGCCCGAGACGGAGTCTCCGTGGATGTGGACCCCCAGCCCCGTTTTGGCGCTTATGGTCGTCAGTGCGTGACATACCGGGGTGCAGGAAACCTGACACCCTGGGTCAAATTGGGCTGATGGGTCCACCACCAGAGTTCTCTCGCGCGATCTCCGACAACGGAACCGCGAGGGATATTGGTGACGACTGGGCCTGCAAGCAGGCTAGAAGGTGTAGTTGGGTAAGCCTAACGTAGAAACGGCAGTACAGTACGAGGTCTACCATACTGGCCATTAGGCCTACCACCTTCATCCATGCCACAGCGGGTTTTGCCCGAGACTCGGCCAAGAGTCAGGCACACCGCACCATGTTAAATCACCCGCTTTCGGGTGAGAGCACCATGAACCCCTCCGTGAGGGTGATCTGGGCCACTACAAATAGTGGTGTCTGCGTCGGGACCATGCTGGACTTTTTTGAGCTGATCAAAAAATCCACGGACCCGCACCCTACGGACTATCAACCCCATGAGACCCGTAGTCTTCAGTGGAGTGCGTCCGTATATGAGCCAAACGTCCAGGTAGCAACTGATGTTGACACCCCTGTGCTTCAGGCGCTGCCACCGCTCTGACCAAGAGTGTTAAACACCCTGGGAGAGATGGACAGGCGGGATGGCCGGTATCAAAACTGGTAATTTTGATCCTGTACCTAGAAGCGCAGATGCCTCCGATCTTGAGAGGCGATTGGCATATGCAGATAGGCGTCCGAGAGATCTAGCGATGCTGTTCCCATGCCCCTGATGGGGCAGGCTAGCACCGAGGCGAGAGTCCCCATTCTGAACCTCTTGGGCCTGAAGAACGTGTTCAACAGCCTGCGGTTTCGGATGGGGCTCCCGTCGCCGGTCTTCCTTGGAGCCAATGGCTCCAAGATCACCCGTAGAACGGGGGTAGACCGGGACAATCGCCCGCTTCGTGAGAAGCTGTGTGATCCCCTGTCAGTAGTGCCCGACGCTGGGGGCCGCCTCTGACGGCACTACTGTGGACCTCTGAAATGTGCAGGCGAATGTGGGGAGACTGGGTTGCCAGTCCGTAACCCCCACTCACCACTGACCATACCCAGGCGCTCAAAGAGATGGTTTCCCACCTCTGGGTGAAAGCCATAAGCGGTCGCCCACTGGGAGATCCCCTGTGGAAAAACCGCTGAGCCCCCAGGAATGCTCTGCCTAGCTTCCCTTGGAAGAGCGCTTGCTCTTCTTCGGGGCTTGCCAGCTGTTCCTGTGCTACCCTTGCGCCTCCCAGAAATGGGTGCTGCCGAGGTAGTGGGCTCGGGTACTGTTGGTGGTGCACGGCCTGCTGAAGTCGGAGCTCCTACCCATGGTAAGGGCAGTTTCCGACCTCTTCAGAGTGCTCCCGTTGGTAGCTTCTTTGCACGGTCCTCCAACGTAGCGCAGAAGCATCCAAAGAGAAAAAGGACCCTGCCTTTCCATCGCGTTGAGCGATTGGAGTGGCAGGCCCCTCCCCCCGGCGCTGAGTGGACACCCTATGGGCTAGGCCCATGGAGCTCCCGTTGAGGCTAGCTGTTAGCACCGCTAATAGGCTCACCCCGCGGAAGAGCTCAGATGTTGTCTGAGCGTGATACGCTTGACGACATCTGGGTCCCTCTCGGATCCCCTCAGGTAGGTCCCGTGGTCCTCCCGCGTTACGCGCAGAGGAAGCGTGCAAGCACGCGGCGTCATAGCTCTACTGAGCTCGACAGCCCTACGATATCTACCCGTGAGGTTTGCCGGGAATGAGAGTGCAGGCGTCCCCTGTGAGGAAGCAGCAGCTGAGCATCCTACTGAAAGGATCCCTGGTCCTCCTCCATGGACTCCCCCTTAGTGGGTGTCCGGAGGAAGATCAGTGCTGTTGCTCCCCTCGCGGGGCAGCGGGGGCAGGCGATTGTAGTGATGTCACTACCGGACTCAGCTTCCGACTCCTTTCCTCGCCCACAGTATCCGTATCATGCTCCGATGATGGCGGTAACTGAGGACGGCATCTGAAAGCGGGTAAGAAGGCATAACCACTGTGTGGCTCGCCGACTACCTGCCAGCAGAAGAGGGAGTACTCCGCAAGACCCTGAGGTATCCGCCATGGCACCACTGGGTCCGCATGCTCTCGCAGCCGTCGTCCTAGCGCTAGCAGCACGGGCCTACCTGATCAAGATCTGGGTTAGCCCCATGCCGGCTGGCCTGGTCAACAGCTGATGTTGGTACTGCGTGGCCATCGCTAGGCGACACTTGCCACGGTGCTGGGCCGTGGAAGAAACACCCTGCGGCGGGTACCACGGGCATACCCAGCCGGCAGCTGACCCTGAAAGGATCCGCCACCAGGGTAACCCCATGGTACTGCAGTACCAGCACCGCCTCCCCTTGTTGCCACAGAGACTGTGGCGACTAAAGCGAGTGCTGCGGTACCGGTGCGGTATCAGCGTGGGTACCCGTGAGGGTTCCCAACTGTGGACCGCTGTACCCTCGCCACACTGCGTTCCCTGTTTGGGGGATCAAGTTGTGTGCTGGCGTGGTACCGGCGCTGATACTAGCGTAGGTGCCCGTGAGGGCTCCGGCTGTGTACCACTGTACCCATGCCTCACTGCGTTCCCCGCAAGGGGATCAAGCCGTGTGTATGGGTACCGCGCTATACCGGCTGACCCGTGGCTAGAGGGAGCTTGCCTAGTACCACGGGTAGCTGAGCGTGCATACCCCCGATCAATCACCTCGCCACCTGAATAGGCAGCGTCAATCAATGGAGCTATGCCCTGTTGATTTGACAGTGATCGATCAAGAGAGGGTAATTGACCCATTGACGGTAATGGATCACCCACGCTCCGCTGGCTCTCGAGGACATAAGTGGGTTGTTGATCAGCTAGGCTGTTCAAGCTACTTACTGTACCCTCTAGAGCTTCGCCCAAGGTCGCTGTGTGTGGCGGACCACTCACGGCAGCTATGGGCGGGTGCATAGCGGCTACCACTGAAGTCAAGCCGTGGCTCGTCTTTGTAGCTGCCACCGAATGCACCTGGGTCGCTGTCCCGTGAGAGACTGCGAGCCCAACCCCTGAATAATCGCCAGCCAGTCCCTGTGGACAGCCAGCAGCTATTCTAGGGCCCAGGGTATCACTTTCGGCGGTCCCGCCATGGAACGCTGCCGTGTGACAACCCCAGTTGGTTCTGCTAAGACTACACCCACAGCGTTAGCCACGGTATCGTCTCTGCTGAACCCATGCATGCTAGGGTTCAACCCAGGCAAGCCCGGGTACCCTTGCATGCTGCCCGTCGCTAGCTACTACTGTGGCTGTTTGAGCCCGTGAGATATGCCTGCAACAGACGGGTGTCCTCCTGCTAAAAACCCGTGAGGATTTTCGCTGAGGGCTGGTATCCTCCTGCTACAAAACCCGCTAGGGTTTTCGCTGGTGGTTACCGCTCTGCTGCCTGCTACTTTGCTCCGACGTATAGTCAGTGCTTTCGCTGGCTGCTGAGCCTTTGGACGCGCTTAGCAGTCCCGAAGGAACCGCCTGCTTGTCCGGGGACCGGAGCCCCTTAAGCAGACCTGCCATGACCCATTGGGTCCCGCTCCGTCACCAGGGAAGGGCAAGCCCGACAGGGCCGAGGCGAGCGAGGAGAAAGGGAGGGGGCACTACCCCCCCCCCCCAACACGCGACTCAAGCCCAGTAAGCAAACCTGAGCACGGAGGCTGGTCGCTAACGTTAGTGGTAAAGTAAGGACTGGCTAACTTTATTACTAAAATGTCAGACGGGTCCCTACCAATCCCCACCGTATGAATATCTGATTAACTCGTCTTTATTGGACGGTAATGAAGACATAACGATAGAGTAATCACCCTAACATAGCAACAATAACCTACCGTACATGAAATACAATGTGTATGTACAAACATCTATTGTAACTTACAGGCTGCAATGGTTGTTTTACGTGGGAAACAAAATGAATGGCGTCAACGAGCGGCCATTTTGAATTGCTCGTGTGTCCCGTATACAAACGGAGGCACGAAATGTAGCTAAGTTTTGGATCGTTTTTTGTCACTTTTTCGCCAGAAAATGCCGTCAAAACTATCCTCAGCCGAACAATACCGGTTTGGTTTTACCTAAGGTGTGAAACTACAACCGTATATCTCGCCTTGGTCGAGAAATTGATACACAGTGCTATGAACAATCGATAGGCACGTCTGTGTCAGTCGGAGACCAAGGAGGATAAGGGACGATCATATGGTGTGACGTCACCTTTTGGGTGAGTCCACCGGGGGATCGGGGGGTTTTTTTGTTATTTATTCATTTATGTGGGACAAAATGACTATTGGTTTTTCCGCATCTCGGGATCGATGCAAGAAGTATCTTAATCAACATCGGAAGCGGTAAGATCGACCGTGTACTGAGTCTACACTGGTTTTACCTGAAAACTAATTTTTTTCTTGTAATAGAAACATCATATGGGGGTACTAGAGCATGCACAAATCGTTATAATGTGTAGAATATAGAAACGCTGTGGTATCTCATATGATACTCATGGTATGCTTAGCCTGAGTCGCTCGGCCTATCTCGAACAAAATCGCGATACCCAACGGCTCTTTTCAGAGCCACCAATTCTTCTAAAAGAGCAATGACCCACTGTCCTAAAACCTATCCACCATGTTCAAATTTAAATCACACTCACAGGATACAAAATAACAAAATATAACTAACACACGTAGGCCTCGGTAAATCCGTTTGTTTTTGGTTGTTGTTGTTTTTCGGAGAGAAGTGAATTATATTTGACGCATTTTCAAACTGAAATTTTACAATATTTTGGTTTAAAAAACACAACATTAGATAGGCCTACAATATTAATTTTAAACTTCCAAAAGGTTTAATTTTTATTCGATCATTATATTGTAAATTTATTCCTTTTATTTTATGCGTAGTTAGAGAATTATCATGTTGTTTTAGAATTATGATCAATTAAATTTAGTGAACTGAAAGGGAATGAAAAACATGCATTAAAAAAAATAATTCGCATTAAAAAAAAAAAAAGAAAAAAAAAAGGGCAAGAAAAGATTATGATGATTATGTTATAATAGGATCTCGGCAAGTCAATTCAAATTTGCATCTAGGTAAATGTTTGAAAATAATATACTCAAGTCATTAATGTTCATGTTCCAAGATTGCCATCAGTAAAGGTTTGTAGTTTTCGTAACCCTTAATAAGCATGGCTATTAAATCTCAACGAACAAAATAGAATTTTGAAAATGAGTAGGTCTACGTCATGTTTTTAGAAAGAGAATCTACAATTTGAAAATAATATGAACACACTTTTCACCTTCTTCACATGTCTGACATAAGAATCGTCTCTCTTTTTTTGTATGTGGTGGCTCTGAAAAGAGCCGTTTGGTTTTTAAAGTAATTAAGCTGATTTACTTTTTCTTTGGAAGGAGTACAGCCTGAATGTTGGGTAGTACACCTCCTTGGGCAATGGTCACTCCACCTAGCAGCCTGTTCAGTTCTTCGTCGTTGCGAACGGCTAGCTGCAAATGACGTGGGTTGATCCTGGTCCTCTTGTTGTCTCGAGCTGCGTTGCCTGCCAATTCCAGAATTTCTGCCGTTAAATATTCCATCACGGCAGCCAGATAAACAGGGGCACCGGCACCCACCCGCTCTGAGTAGTTACCTTTCCGCAAGAAACGGTGAACACGACCCACTGGGAATTGCAACCCAGCTCTGCTAGATCGGCTCCTGGCCTTGCTCTTTGCTTTTCCTTTACCACGACCAGACATTTTCACAACATTTATCAAAACACTGCACTGCAATGATGATGCAAACGTATTCGATCGGTGACAAAGTTTGTTTTATACCAAACTCCTAATTTGTTTCAGGATCTCAAAAAGGATCCTGAAACGCTAAAAATAAAAAGATTGACGCGGATTGGTCACAAGAATAAATCTTTCAACCAATAGAAGAATTGTGTGCGTATTTAATTTTTGATTGGTTCGCAAACAACGCGCCAAATATACGGAGAAAGACTCGAAACTTTGATGGATCTGACCTGCGGGCAGCCATAAATATATCGTCCAATCAAAAATTAGTTTGAACCGAGCGACCCTCTGATTGGTTGAAAGTTATCAAGCGCAGGATCCCTGTGGTGGCATATAAAAACGAGAATACTCGCGTTGTCGGCGATTGCTGATTAAATTTTTCAGTAGAATTATTCTGAAAGCTTTGCCTTTTGTGAGAATCAAAATGCCTCCCAAAAGTCCGACAAGAAGTGGAAAAGGAGCCAAGAGAGCTGGCAGCCCACGCCGCAGGGGAAAGCGTGCTGCCAGGCGTCGCCGCCGTAGACGAGAAAGCTACGGAATCTACATCTACAAGGTACTGAAGCAAGTTCATCCTGACACTGGTATTTCCAGCCGTGCCATGAGCATCATGAACAGCTTTGTGAACGATATCTTTGAACGCATTGCTGGTGAAGCATCTCGCCTTGCACAGTACAACAGACGTCGCACCATCAGCAGCCGTGAAGTGCAGACTGCTGTCCGCCTTCTCCTGCCTGGAGAACTGGCCAAGCACGCGGTTAGCGAGGGTACCAAAGCCGTCACTAAATACACCACTTCCAGGTAAAATGTGACAGGCATCTTTAAAACCAAACGGCTCTTTTCAGAGCCACCAAAAAATCCTAAAAGAGAATGATTTGTGTTGTCACAATGTTCGATTATATAGTCTTGACTTTAACGTCTAGGCCTACGTGTAATACTGTGATTTAAAAATTTATTGTTTTTTTTACACGTATTGACATGATTGATGGAGATTGTTTTTATAATTTGTTTGTAAAAGAAAGGTTAAACACTAGCCCTATTCATACTTTTCTTGATTTAATTTTTCAGTAGAATTCTAAAGCTTTGCCTTTTGTGAGAATCAAAATGCCTCCCAAAAGTCCGACAAGAAGTGGAAAAGGAGCCAAGAGAGCTGGCAGCCCACGCCGCAGGGGAAAGCGTGCTGCCAGGCGTCGCCGCCGTAGACGAGAAAGCTACGGAATCTACATCTACAAGGTATAGTACTGAAGCAAGTTCATCCTGACACTGGTATATCCAGCCGTGCCATGAGCATCATGAACAGTTTTGTGAACGATATCTTTGAACGCATTGCTGGTGAAGCATCTCGCCTCGCACAGTACAACAGACGTCGCACCATCAGCAGCCGTGAAGTGCAGACTGCTGTCCGCCTTCTCTTGCCTGGAGAACTGGCCAAGCACGCGGTTAGCGAGGGTACCAAAGCCGTCACTAATGACTAAATACACCGTCACTATGTGCCAATTATAGATGCGATGTAACCAGATTGAACACCTTCATCAAGGCCGCCATTCGCAACGGTGTAGCCAAGGGTACGCTAGTGCAGGTCAAGGGAAAAGGAGCAAGCGGTTCATTCCATCTGGGTAGGCCTACAAGGAGTCCCGATGCTGCACAAGCTAAAGCCAAGAGAGTCAAGGCAGCACAACGCAGAAAGGCAGCTGTCCAAAAGAGAAAGGCCAAGAGAGCGGCGGCAAGAGCGAAGAAAACTGCAGCAAAGAAGGCAAAACGAGCAGCCAATGTTGCAAAGAGAGCCACAAAGAAGAAGGCTAAGAAGCCCAAGAGGAAAGCTACAAAGAAGTCGGCCAAGCCAAAGAAGAGAGCAGCACCAAAGAAGAAGGCTGCGCCCAAGAAAGCGAGAAAGACAAAGCCAAAGAGGAAATTTTCACCTAAGAAGAAGGCAGCAAAGAGAACTTCGTCAAAGAAGATCTAAAAGAGCAATGACCCACTGTCCTAAAACCTATCCATCACGTTCAAATTTAAATCACACTCACAGGATACAAAATAACAAAATGTATTGATGGAGATTGTTTTTATAATTTGTTTGTAAAAGAAAGGTTAAACACTAGCCCTATATTCATACTTTAAAAAAAAAGCAACGCATAAGTTAACAAGATGACAGTGTCAGTAATTTTGTTTAAATACCACGTAAATAAAAAATAAATCAACGCAGAAAGGCAGCTATCCAAAAGAGAAAGGCCAAGAGAGCGGCAGCAAGAGCGAAGAAAACCGTGCAGCAAAGAAGGCAAAACGAGCAGCCAAGGTGGCAAAGAGAGCCGCAAAGAAGAAGCCCAAAGGTATACCAAGAAGTCGGCCAAGCTAAAGAAGAGAGCAGCACCAAAAACAAGAATGCTGCGCCCAAAGCGAGGAAGACAAAGCCAAAAATGAAATCTTCACCTAAGAAGAAGGCAGCAAAGAGAACTTCGGCAAAGAAGTACCGTAGCTCTTTTATCAGCCACAAAAAAAAACCAACGGCTCTTCTCAGAGCCACCAATTCACCTAAAAGAGCAATGACCCACTGTCCTAAAACCTATTCATCACGTTCATTTGATCCGATGTTCAAATTTAAATCACAAGATACAAAATAATTATAGCAAACACGTTGGCCTCGGCTTTTTTTCTCTCTCTCTCTTTTTCAGAGATAGGTGAAAAAACATACAATTAGATAGGCCTTCAATATTAATATTTAACTTCCAAAAGGTTTAATTTTTATACGATCATTATTATTGTAAATTTATTCCTCTTATTTCATAGATTAGTTAGAGAATATCCTGTTGTTTTATATGATCAATTAAATTTAGTGAACTGAAGTGAAAGGAACAAATGGGGAATGAAATAATGCTTCGTATTAAAAAAAGAATAAACAGCAAGAAAAGACACGGCAACTTGTCGGCAAGTCATTTTAAATTTGCATAGGTCTAAAATGTATGAAAATAATATACTCAATCATTGATGTGCATGTTCCATGATTGCCAGGATGGAAAGAAAGAAAGAAAGAAAGAAAGAAAGGAAGGAAGGAAGGAAGGAAGGAAGGAAGGAAGGAAGGAAGGAAGGAAGAAGGAAGGAAGGAAGGAAGGAAGGAAGGAAGGAAGGAAGGAAGGAAGGAAGGAAGGAAGGAAGGAAGGAAGGAAGGAAGGAAGGAAGGAAGGAAGGAAGGAAGGAAGGAAGGAAGGAAGGAAGGAAGGAAGGAAGGAAGGAAGGAAGGAAGGAAGGAAGGAAGGAAGGAAGGAAGGAAGGAAGGAAGGAAGGAAGGAAGGAAGGAAGGAAGGAAGGAAGGAAGGAAGGAAGGAAGGAAGGAAGAAAGAAAGAAAGAAAGAAAGAAAGAAAGAAAGAAAGAAAGAAAGAAAGAAAGAAAGAAAGAAAGAAAGAAAGAAAGAAAGAAAGAAAGAAAGAAAGAAAGAAAGAAAGAAAGAAAGAAAGAAAGAAAGAAAGAAAGAAAGAAAGAAAGAAAGAAAGAAAGGAAGGAAGGAAGGAAGGAAGGAAGGAAGGAAGGAAGGAAGGAAGGAAGGCCAAGAAAGAAAGAAAGGAAAGAAGGGGTCTGTTGAATATCAGCCTGTTGAATATTTCGGAAATAATAGCGCCACCAATTGGCACTCACTGGGTAGAGTTTTGATTTTGCTACCAAGCAAAACCTCAATTAGGTAGCCCAATTGGGCAACTTTTGACGATCATTTTCCAACGTTTAAAACCATTTCCACTCCAGTAGTTTCCATTCTCACCGAAACCACTTATCTAGAACAAAATAAGATAATTTTCGACATTGGTTCCGCGATTTTTGGTGGTTTTATATATCATAAAGCAATGGTTAAGAAAAAATTAGACGAGTTTTGTGTGATTTGACCCGGGAGTCAGGCTGAACATTTGTAGCAACACTGTTTGTGCTGTTTGCTATTCGTCATCGATGTCGATGTCAGGACCTGTACAATGTCATGCATGTGATCATATTGTTGTAAAGGCTGTGTGACAGGAGGAACTCTAAAGCTACTACCGTATTTTTGTTGTTAGTGCCCATTATCGCTGTGTTGTGATTGCAATTTTAAATAATTTCAGTCCGACACAACTGCAGTAATGGGGGAGCAACAGGGACTGGTGAGCGATGAGGAATTAAGCCAGCTGTTGGATTTGTTTTCCCGAACACCGTATCGGGCTCGAGACAACAGCAGCAAGGTAAGCTTCCTTTTCCCCAGTTCATCAACTTCATGCATGCATGAGTTTCCGTACAAATCCAATGTTCGTCTTCCTTGTTTCTTGTCTTTTAACATGTTTAAGATGTAAAAAGTAGCAGCTTCTGATGCTGGAGCTACAGTTAAGATCATTAAACATGTTATGTTTTGTTACTTATATTATATTATGTTTATGAACGCGTATTACTTATTGGGAGAGAAATTAGACAAAATAATGCACGCGTGCTGATGTTGATGCGTCTAATGCACGAGCCCCGAAGGGGGGGAGTGCATTAGACGGATCAACATCAGCACAAGTGCATTATTTTGTCCAATTTCTCGAGCAATAAGTAATACAAGTTTATTAATCTATTTCATACACGAGAAGAAAAAAACACGTGATTTTTACCTTTTTTATATAACAAATTATCACTAAAATGTTGGAAAACAGAACCAAATCTAAATGCATCAACCCGCCCGAAAAATGAATCAATCTTACGCACGCGAACGCGCGAGAAACACTGCAGCGTAGTACACGGAGTGCACAATATACACAATCAATGCATGTTTCGTACTTTTCTAACAGCTTTTCTGATTGGCTGCTTTGATATAAGAGTGTATGAATAGCAAACATGAAACGAGGGCGAGATGGCCGAGCGGTTAAGGCATTGCGCTGCCGGCCGGGAGATACATGTCCAAAAATCACTGGGGACAACCATATTGAGCTATATGTACTTATCCCCTGGACAATCACTATATTTTACCTCCAAAAGTATGACACATTGTGGGGACAACCAAAATGTATTGAGGACAAGCAGAATTTATGCTTTAGTTTAACCTCGGGATAACCTCCAGATTTTCCTTATTTCGGACACTGTTTATGATGGAAGAAATACTGGAGTCACGGTCATGTATTGGTGACAAATCTAGCTGCTCAGAAACAGGCATAATCTAGATATGGGCAGACAAACGTATGATATAGAACTTCTCTGTATTGGAGGATGGAGTACCCCCGTATGGTACATGTAAAAGTTTCTCCTGATGAAGTTCAGTATTTCACAGTGGCCTTTCCAGTAGCATGGTCAACCTGAGGGTTCCAGCGAAGGTCTTTTTGGATCTGGATGTCTAAATACTAAGTGTCAGTATTTTCCAAGTCGACACCAAGCATATTGTAGGTTGCAACAACTGGGTCTCTGCTTCTTTTACATTTACTCGGGTTGAATTCCTTGAAGTTGAAGCTAGTTGTGTTTACAACAGGTATCTGGGTTGTGCCTGGATGGAAAGAAGGAGTTCTATTATATTAAACCTGGTTCAACATTTTTTGATTGAACTTGGGTTGGTGCCGTATGGTATAAAGCTTGGTATTCTGAGTCAAGTACTCATCCGTCTAACATCGATTCATGAGCTTTGACCATCTTGTGAGCTGGTTCAGTATCCTTCTTTTCGAGTATTCCAGTTCTTGAAAAATCTTAGTCATTGAGCCAGGTTTTCTGGTGTACTCTCTTCACTTGGCAGGACTTGTAGTTGTACCATCCCATGGCAAGACTTGCTACTCAAGAATATATATACTATGTAACTAACTAGTAACAATTGTTGATCTACTCAATTAGGGCTCAACCGATATGCCATTTGTCTACCGATCTGATATTGTTTTTATAATATCGGCCGATATCCGATCCGATATCGGTAAAAAAGTAATAAATATAAAAATTTAATTTAAAGAAGTATTTGGCGACTTAAGAGAACCACTGGACATATTCTGAAGTGCTAGCTAGGACCAATCACAGTTAATTTACGATAAAATTTCAGTTTGTTGATCCTAAATATATGCAAACCATTAACTAATGTTTACCTCTTCATATATCACATATGATTTTCCATGCATTTATAATATGTGATAGATGAATAGGTAAACACGACCTTGCTGTGGAAATCCCAAGATAAAAGAACCCTTCCAGGCCATTGAGAATCTTGAATGCTTCTGTCAGCTCACCTCTGGCTTCTTGTTTCCAGATGACTTTCAGCTCACTGTAACTTGGTACATGTAGGCTCGTGATGAGTTTTGTTGCTCTGGGGTGAAGTACAGTGAACAAAGTTCTTGTACATGTATAGCAGTCTAGTAAAGCAGGTTTAATTTGTCAAAATACTTGAATGTTCTTGTGATTAAAAGTTTAAACAGTACAATACCGTACTCGTACTGTACATATCCTGACAAAATTGCCATTGCAGTCTCCATCAAAAATCCCTAATAATGCTGATTTATGGAGCATGATCTTTATAAAAAAATATATAAATTTTAATGTCAAAATACACATTCATCAGTGGCAACAATTTTGATCTCTAAATTGTGTATTTTGTTGTTTTTTACTGTGATGGATTCATCCAGATTTCCTGAGTTTATGTGAGCTAGTATTCTGGATTTATTTTTAAATATACCCCTTATTATCTCATTCCCTAATCCTTCCTGTTTGCCAAAAAAGATTGTGCCCAGAGTAAGCAGCTACTTACATCATGATTTACGTAATGAATGTTGTTGTTATTATTGGTAGACTGTAGTGCAATACATCATATCTGAAGTGCAATTATTATACAAATTATGTTTCATTACAGATAGAAACTATTGAAAGAAAATGTCTTGCTCTCTTTGCAAAGGATTATAGATATTCAGTAAGTATTAAATCCAAGTCATGAAACCACTTTTGTTTAATGAATGCTAACAACTAATTTAGCATATTTTCAGCAATACACAGTCAACAGACTCATGCATCCAGAAATCTTCCAGAACACATGTTATTTCATGCATCCAGATGCATGGCATCATTAAGAGTGTCTACTTTCCTGTTTTCAAATTATGTTATGTTAAATTGGCTGTAAAGTTATGCCACTCCCTCTTGACCATTTTTGTGTCCAGGTAAATCTGCATCATTATGTAAAAATTAAAATAATTGATTCCCTGCTTAAGATTTGAGTTCTTAACATACATGTACATGCAAGTACAATTAGTACATGTACTTCTCTGTTATCCAACAGATGTGTACTCTGCAACACCTCATTCATGTTTAAAGCACGCAAATAGAAGGTTAAATGATACTACATTGTATGTACAGTGTATTCATAATCCTGAAATTGAAAATCCAGGCTTAATATTTAATTTGATTCAAGAATAATCAATAATGTTGAAAATGCATTGATTTGTCTTTCAGGTTATTTACAATGTGAATGGGGAGTTATGCGGCCACTACCCAGGGAAGTTAGTCATTTTAGAATATGCACTGGTAGCTGATCAAATCAATGAGGAACGGTAAGAGCTCAAGGTTTCACCTATGACATGACTGAAGAGAAGCCAGCAAGATCACAAAAAATTATTATAACCATGCATATGTCAACATGTTAAACTGTCACAATCTTAGAAGATTTGATACATTTGATAGTGCATAACTTTCTGGATGCTACATTGTAGATCAATTATAGTTTGGGCTTTTGGTGACCACTGTCCATGCATCATTGCAAAGAAGATAAATTGATTTTAACAAGAAAAAAATCTTTCCATACTAGTACTTTCACTGCCTAAGTTGCAAATTAATGTCCCTTAAAATGAGATTTCTTTCTTTTGATAGTTGGTCTTGAACTTTGAGCTTCAAATCTGATTGTTACCATGAACCAAGCATAACCTGTATTGTACATGTTACTAATCTATCATATCCTTATATTTTCCAGAGTGGAGAGTCTGTATGATATAGCTAAGCTGAGAGATCTCATGTTCAAATCTCGCTTTGCCCGATGTAGAGAACGATTTGTAGTGCCTGTTATTCTTTACGATGGAAAGGTAAGTTACCCAAGCCGCCTATGCCACTATAAGCACCCACCCAGTGACTTTACAACAAGCAAACTGATGCCCATGCAAATCTGAATCACGGTCTGAAACATATGACACACTGATGATGATAGATGAATATTTTGGGCCTTTTTAAGCCTTGTTGGCCTAAACAATGTAAAAAAATAAGCGCCCACCAAAAAATGATTTTGTTAAGCGGCCTGGGTGTTTAATTAGGGATGACCATCATAATTTCATGTTGCCCCTATTGCTACAAAAGATTGTTTTCTGGAAAGAACTCATCAACAGAAGTATTTTGGTGGTTAAATGGTCAAAATCGGTCAAAAACATGTCGAATTATGAATTTTCAAAGTTTCCCATTCTGACCGGTCATTGGAACGAAATAAATTGACAAAGTCTAAATATAGCAATGTGAGCAAAATTGGTATAAGCATATATTTACCTTTTTATATTTCTTTATTTTAATATATATGCAAACATGAAACAAGCATATTGTGAAAGTATCAAAGGGGTTTTCTTATGAAATGGCACTTTACTACTCAATAGCATTAAGTATTTTTTCAAACCGAGGCACTGAAATCATGCTTTTAGAAAACATTTGCCAAAAATCATCCATAATGGCCAAAGTGGCACAAAATCAAAAGTCCAGGTGAACTTTTTTTCCACAACAATATACACTACACATAAGAAAAATACTAATGTACTACAAGGGATTTTCAACATAGGAATCCAAACAATCAACGCCAGTTGATTCATAGTTGTGTGCCCTTAAGGTGCACTGAGCCTGGATGGGCTCTCACTCTCTGTCTCTGCACTCGTGGAAGCTACATGTGCCTGGTTGTGATTATCACATTAGATTAATCCCTAATCCTTTTATTGGCGTGGTGACAGCTTGGATTCGAACCAGTCATCTCTGAAGTCTCTCAGCTGACCTTCCTGACGAAATTGGTGGTCATCTTGAACCCTAAATGTGTGATCTTTCACAAGACTGTGAGCGACCAGTAAGCTTAAAACAGTAAGCTTAAGCCTGCAAGGCTGCATATTAGCTTTTATTCTGGTTCACATACACGAGTGTAAAAACAATCAGCAATGGCCACAACACATCGTATGCGCCAAGCAATGGCCTCTAACAAAGAACGAAACAATAAACTCATTTGAAAGCTGGAAACATAACCTCCAGTATACACTGTCATTAGACCCAAGCTTTTCTCCCTACTTGGTCGAAGGAGCGGTATGGGGCAAAAAGTCAAAAACTTCCCCTCTTCGAGGTCTCACTAACGACGGTGAGGACATACAGGAAGCCCAAAGGAAAACAGCAGTCCAGAAAAATGCTGCATTGGAGCTTATGCTTGGACAAATAGCCAACTATTGTCCAATTATCTCACGAAATACAATACTCAAAAACTGCACCAGCCTGAAACAAATATGGCAAGCCATCCGTCTCCATTTTGGCTTCCAAACAACAGGTGGCCACTTCCTAGAGTTCAACAATATTACCCTTGGCCCTGATGAACGGCCAGAGGACTTGTACCAGCGTCTAGTAGCATTCACCGAAGACAACCTCATGCGTGAAGGAGGCGGCATCAGTCACCATGACCAAGTCATCGATGAAGATGAGGAGATTACGCCTACACTCGAAAACTTTGTAGTGTTAACGTGGTTGTGTCTTATAAACCCTGATCTGCCCCGATTAGTAAAGCAGCGGCACGGTACAGAGCTAAGATCCGCACCTTGGCTTCTATCAAAGCCGAAATTTCTCAAGCTCTGGATTCGCTCCTGGATGAGCTGAGCTCAAACGATGCTGCTCGCAGCATGCGCATCTAGTAGTCAGCGTGAGACCGATGCCTAAATTGAAAGCTAAGAAATCATTTGGTAAATCCTGCCCTCTGTGTGAGCAAGCTGGTCGGCATGACCATGCGCATTTCTTAAGCGAGTGCTCGTACCTCCCTGAAAAGGACAGAAAATACCTGGCCCGCGCTCCTCAGATTTAGCATGCGCCTTTGTTGACCAATCTGACCTTAGTGCGCAGCCCAATGTTCAGACAGCGCTGCGAATTCATGTTGATCAGTCTCCTTATGTAGATGCATTCCACAAGCACCATGCGGTCCGCATCACCATTGACAGTGGATCCACTGGTAATCTCATTCGCGAAAACACTGTCCAACGATTAGGATGCCCCATTCATCAGAGTTCGCAGTCTGCCCGTCAAGCTGATGGGTCATCCCCTCTTAAGGCCGTTGGGGAAACAACCCTCACCTTTACTCGTGACAGACACTCCTTTGTCACTAAAGGTCTAGTTGTTAGAGACCTTGACGAAGAAATCCTTGCAGGTATTCCCTTCATGAAATGCAATGATGTCGCAATTCGCCCTGCTAAGAACCAAATCATCTTGACAGATGGTACAATTATCACTTATGGCGCCAACAAGAGCCCCAAATCCGAGCACACTGTTCGTCGTGCCCATATACTTCGTGGACCTTCTCAAAACACTACCATATGGCCAGGCTCATACGTTGAGGTAAATCTCCCTGCAGACATCGTTGAATCAGATGCTACTTTTGCCATTGAGCCCGTGTTGATACCCCGCTCGGTAGGTTCCTACCGCCCAAACAAGCCTGGCCCAAGCCTGATGTAATCACAAGTATTGCAGGCAGGGTTCGCATTCCCAACAATACTGGTGTGCCACTTGTCATCAGAAAGCATGAACATCTTGGCCAGATACACACTGTTTTTTCACCATCACTAACTTCTAAGCCATCACACACTGCTGCAGCAGCATCAGTCAATGTCCCAAAGCCCAGTTCACCGGTTAACTACTCAGCTGCTGTTGCCCTTGACCCAGATGGTATACTTGGCACTTGTGAGCAATCCAACTTCCGCAGTCTTCTCGATGAGTACGATGAGGTTTTTGACCCTAGTTTCCCAGGTTACAATGGTGCTGTCGGCCCTTTCAAATCTGTGGTTAATATGGGACCGGTCCAACCCCCAACGCAAAGGTCGCCTCCCATTGTATGCACAGGATAAACTCCAAGAGTTGCAATCAAAGTTTGATCAGCTTGAAAAAGCAGGCGCCTTTGCTAGACCTGAAGATGTCGGTGTGTGTGTCGAATACCTTAACCCGTCCTTTCTTGTCAAGAAGCCTAATGGAGGCTTTCGTCTGGTTACTGCATTTGCTGATGTCGGTAGATATAGCAAGCCACAACCCTCTCTAATGCCCAATGTGGACTCAACATTATGCTCAATTGCCAAATGGAAGTATTTGATTGCCACTGACTTGACTAGTGCTTTCTACCAAATCCCTTTATCCCATGAGTCCATGAAATACTGTGGTGTTGCAACTCCCTTTCGTGGGTGCGTGTGTATACACGGTGTGCCATGGGTATGCCAGGTTCTGAAACAGCCCTTGAGGAACTGATGTGTCGTGTCCTTGGTGACCTCTTAGAGAAAGGTGTCGTAGCAAAACTCGCTGATGACTTGTACTGTGGTGGTAATACTGTGGATGAACTTGTTGAGAATTTGCGTCAAGTTTTGCAAGCTTTGTCTAAGTCTGGGTTACGTCTTTCTGCTTCCAAAACAGTCATTTGCCCCCAAAAGACAGTAATTCTGGGTTGGATTTGGTCAAATGGAACCCTTTGTGCTAGCCCCCATAGCATCGCCACACTTTCCAGCTGCTCGCCTCCAAGCAAAGTTGGTGGCATGCGGTCCTTCATCGGTGCATACAAGGTTCTGGCCCGTGTCATTCAGAATTGTGCCAGTCTGGTAGCCCCATTAGATGATGCTATTGCAGGGCACCAATCAACTGAAGAGCTTACATGGTCTGATAGTCTGCATACTGCTTTTCACAAGGCTCAAGCAGCACTGTCTTCCGCTAGGGCAGTCACACTTCCCCATCCCAATGATCAGCTTTGGATCATTACTGATGGATCCGTGAAGAAACATAGCATTGGGTCGACATTGTATATTTCCCGCAATGACAAACTCTTCCTCGCCGGGTTCTTCAGTGCTAAATTGCGTGATCGACAGCCAACATGGTTACCCTCAAGCAAATTGAGGCGCTGTCTATTTCTGCCTCCACCAAGCACTTCAGTCCCTATGTTATTCAGTCCAAACACAAGACATGTATCCTCACTGACAGCAAACCTTGTGTTCAGGCATATGAAAAGCTCTGCGGGGTGAGTTTTCAGCCAGTCCTCGCGTGTCCACATTCCTCTCCACTGTCAGTCGTTTCCAAGCATCTGTTCGCCATCTTGCAGGATCAGCTAACACCCCCTCAGACTTTGCTAGTCGTAATGCCCCTGACTGCACTGAGCCCACTTGTCAAATATGCTCCTTTATCAAACGTGAAGAGGAAGCAACTGTCCTTCGTGTTTCCGCACATGACATTCTGTCCGGAAAGCTAAGCTCCCTTTGCCAGCAAAGCAGCCTGGCATGCTATTCAGCAGGAATGCCCGGATCTGCGACGAACACATGCTCATCTAGTTCAGGGCACTCGCCCTTCAAAGAAAGCTACTTCTGTCAAAGATGTGAAGCGCTATTTGCAGGTTGCATCTATCGCTAGAGATGGCCTACTTGTTGTTCGTCGTGATCAACCATTGTCCCCAACTCGCGATTGTATTGTTGTTCCAAGACAGGTCTTAAATGGTCTTCTCACTGCCCTGCACATCCAACTTGACCATCCCGCCAAACATCAGCTCAGTTTGGTGACCCAGCGTTACTTTTATGCTCTTGATATGGACAAGGCTATTGATCAAGTGACATCAACTTGTCACCAGTGTGCTTCTCTGTCCAATGCCCCTAAGACATTGATCGAGCAGTCCTCAAGTGACCCTCCCGATGCAGTTGGCATTTCTTTTGCAGCTGATATCCTGAAGCGTAGCCGCCAGCTAGTCCTTGTGCTGCGCGAAACCTCACCGTCCTACACAGCTTCTTGCATTGTCGAGAATGAACAACATGGCACGCTTGCGTGATGCCCTGATTCAATTGTGCATAGAACTTCGTCCACTTGATGGCCCCCTGCAGTCATTCGTACTGACCCAGCACCAGGGTTTGTTCGACTCGCCAATGACAAACTTCTCACACGTTACCATCTATCGGTTGAGATCGGTCGTATTAAAAATAATAACAAGAATCCTGTTGCTGAGAAAGCCATTCGTGAGCTTGAAGATGAGTTGCTCAGACAAGATTCTACAGGTGGTCTGGCTACAGCCTTATCACTTGCCATTGCTACTGCAGCCCTTAATACTGCATCAGATCCCGAGGTCTTTCAGCCCGTGAGATGTGGTTTCAGCGAGACCAGTTTACCAATGAGCAGGTTCCTTTCACTGATTGTCAAATGATTCAGGCCCAGCATGCCTTGCGAAAAGCCAACCACCCACACAGTGCTCATTCAAAGGCCCCATTAGCCTCTGCCTCCCCAGCAGCAGAGTTGGAGGTTGGTGATCTTGTCTACCTCTACTCAGATCGCAAGAAATCTCATGCTAGAGATCGCTACTTAGTCACTACTATCGAAGGCCCATGGTGCAACATCCGCAAATTTGTGGGTTCTCAGCTTGAATACTTCTTATCGTATCAAGAAATCTGAGTGCTTTAAGGTCCAGTATTATCCTGACCTGGATTCTCGTCCCTTTCCCAAGTCGTCTCCACCCACCGAGGATTCCGAGTTTGTTGAAGTGGTCCCTGAATGTACTCCTCCAGAGCCTCCTTTCATACCTGGCGAGTTGTCCACACCTGCTACTTGTGCCCCCCTGCCCAGGAATGCTACTCACTCGCACCCCAGTTCTGAGTCAGATCCTCGCGATCCCTTGCGCGATAGCGGTCATAGCTCCAGCAATACCTCCGGTTTGGTTGCACAGTCTAATCCATGTACCGGTAACAGCAGTGAGGTTAGTGAAAGTATCCCCAAGCTAGTATGGTTGGCCCTGAGATCATGCCACCATTGCTCACACAAAGGCGTTCCCGCCCCTCGCAAAACTTCCTGAGCACCTGAAAGACTATGTGTTAAACTAAATGGACAGGTCACTGTGTACTATGACATTAATCCATCATCGGTGTCCTCCTATATGGTCACTTCATTGAACTTTGAACTGATTTACGTATGTCATTTGTAATTCTAAAAGAAAACTCTGGAACTGACGTTTACTTCTTTGAACTTTGAACCATTTTACATTCATGTTGAATGTCAGTTTGTCGTTGCAGACAAAAAGACTCTTGAACTGTTGATGTTATTGACTGTTGGCACATTGCCTATTTTGAGTGTTCTAAACCAACAGTGTCTTCATTCACATAAGTTGGTTTCTGCAAGTCAGTTGTTAGTAGTAGTAGTTGTTTAGTAGTGTTATCCTCACTTCCTTGTGAGGAAAGTGATCCTTTTTTTTTCTTAAAAAAAACAAAAAGAGAGAAAGAGGTAGTTACGCCAGTTGATTCATAGTTGTGTGCCCTTAAGGTGCACTGAGCCTGGATGGGCTCTCGCTCTCTGTCTCTGCACTCGTGGAAGCTACATGTGCCTGGTTGTGATTATCACATTAGATTAATCCCTAATCCTTTTATTGGCGCAAGTACCAACATGCACAGCTTTGTCCTGATATCACTTCTGGGGTTTTAACAAAATGTTTAACCTCTATTGTGATTGGCAGCAGCATAAGGTATCTCTTTGATAGCTGATAATGCCCAGCCATTCAGCAAGTGGCTAATAACTGACCTTGATAGGCTTGAATGAATACTGTCATGTGCTACAAAACCATCACACTCCAGGGCCTGGTCACTCCATATGCCACAGGGAGCACAATACTTTAACAATGGAGTGAAAGACTCATTATTGATTAGGCGCGTATTTTAAAAATACAGCTCCTGTGCGTGTATAGCAGCAAGTCAGTGCAGATGGTATAAATATAAGAAAATGTTTAGGGTTGAAATCAGGTGAAAAATACATCAAATGAGCACGAAACTTCACATTTATGTTCAGAAAGGTGTCTTCTTAGCATGATTCGAAAGGAATATGAAAATTCCAAAGGGAAGCTGGTGATTTAATTTTTAACTCGAGATCTACTTGTTCAATATTTTAACCTTTGTACAGAGGGTATGATAGAGGTATTAGTGGCAACTCTGCCAAATTTCAGCTCAGTAGGCCACGTTTTTCACCTGAAATTATTGACATGAATATTTTGTGCCATTCTTGAGCAGTGCTGAACTCAGCGACTGGCAATTAAGCGCACTGTGGTGATGGACCAATTTTGATTCGCACTTACAGGAAAATTAAATAAGTTATGTTGCTGTAATTTGCAAGATAGTTACAAAATATAATTGGCATTAACTTCCCCAATTTTTACAGAAAAATATTGAAAAATAAAAGAATGAGATCAATTTAGAAATGTCTGTGCAAGCAGTGCACAGTTGAGCTCCCTGCATGTCTATGGGAGTGTTCTAATCAAGTTGATGGTTCATTGGTCATCCCTAGTTTAATGGACAAATACAAAATTTAATCTTGGCAGCTTGATGTATACCTATTCAGGGGTGTGATTTTTCTGGATTTCCGGATTTTTGGGATTAAAAATAAATTCCGGATTTTCAAAAAAAAAAAAAAAAATTTGTCGCTTTTGGAGTGGCCCTGGACCAAGAGCTAAATGCTTAACAGAGATGTCACATTTCCGAATTTTCAGTTTCCAGATATGAGAAAATCTCCAATTTTAAAATGAAAATTCCTTAGAACCCTGACTGGATGATTCATAGACACACTGTACTGTGCAAAAATGGTGATGCAATTTCTCATGTGTATGTGAATGATATGATACTGGAAGTATGTATTCGCAGTATAATAAATGTTTTTATACTATAAAGTGAAGTATTTTAACAGTTTCTCATTTTTGCATTTTACCCCATGAAATTGCATCTCCAGTGGTGCTCAAGTGTGTAAAACCCCTCTGGCTTCGGGGGGCTTTGCCCCCTCGACCCCCACCGGGGCCTTGCCCCTGCACCCAACCAGGGGCCCTTGAGCGGGCCCCTGGACCCCCCGCCGCAACAGGCGAGAGCTCCGCTTGCTTCGCTCGCTCCGCTTCGCAATTTCATTGCCTTGGTTTTTTTTTCAAAAAGCACCAATCGCACCCCTGCCTATTGTTGGACGAAGCAAGATTACAACTGAAACTTTTAACTTGTAACTTGTGAAGGTATTTTATGAAATATTATTGATTTATAGAGTGAGCATTGTACGCAATGTTTAAGGGTTCTTGCCTCCGGTGCATGAGGTCCCAGGTTCAGTCCCCAGCGATGGCGACTTGCTGTAGGATTGACTTGATGAATTCGATCAGCAACATGTGAAATCTCAATTCAAACTTTCACTGTCCCCATGGTACATTTGAAATTGGGTAACTTGCCCTGAGAGTGTTCCGTCTTTCAAAAGGGATGTTAAGCCCTTGGTCCCTTATAAAAAAAGCCACACATGTAGCT
The DNA here is from genome assembly GCF_039555335.1 of Amphiura filiformis. Lineage (NCBI taxonomy): Eukaryota > Metazoa > Echinodermata > Ophiuroidea > Amphilepidida > Amphiuridae > Amphiura > Amphiura filiformis. The sequence continues at coordinate 63,895,079 of NC_092630.1, read as the reverse complement.
CGTATTCTGTTTTTGAAGATGTTAACCCCTGAAGTACTGGTTCTGTTTGAATATATTCACAGAATGATGTGCACCATGCTGGAGGAAGTAATCCGATTCTTGTATCCTCGTATTCTCATACGACAAAGGTTACATTCAGTAAGAGAAGATATTAATAATGCAGATGTCCATGTTCATATAAATGGTGTTAATATTAAGAGGGTGCAAGAGAGCAAACACCTTGGTGTTATTATTGATGATACTTTGTCTTGGAACCAACAAATTGATACTGTGCGTAAAAAAGCTCTCAAAGGAATGTTCATGCTAAAAAATGTAGATCTAATTTCCTCATTGAAGATATTTTGAAGATGGTTTATAATTCAATTGTTCTGCCTCATCTAGAATATTGTAACATTGTTTGGGGAAATTGTGGTATTTCTGTAGCAAAACGTCTACAAATTATCCAAAACAGGGCTGCACGTATAATTTGTAATGCTAAATGGGACACATCTAGTAATATAGTTCTTGATCAACTTGGTTGGAAACCAGTTTCAAATAGGCAGCAGTACAATTGTTCTGTTTTAACATATAAGATTTTGAATAACTTGTCACCTCCGTATTTAACTCACATATTTTCAATTCCAGAGAATCATTACAACTTTCGCCAGAGTAAATTTAATGTTAAGATCCCTCAACCGAGGACAGATTATAAGAAACGTAGTTTATCATATAGAGGTGGAATCATCTGGAACAATTTAGATGAAACTATTCAAAAATCCATGACCTTACATATTTTCAAAAATAATGCTAAAAGTGTATATTTTTAACTGTTGTTTAAATCTATCAATTTTATGATGATGTAAATTTTATTTGTACTTTGTTTATTAATATTTTGTATGTTATGTTATGTCATGGCCCCAAGGAAGAACAACTTTGTTGATTTGGGCCTCCGTGGTGAAATAAAGCTTCCTATCCTATCCTATCCTATCCTACAAAATTCGCATTGTACCCCAATAGATATTATATTAATTATTATAAGCTGCCCTTTTGGAGGCTTTCTTGGAGTTTAGAGTTGTAGTCGATCCAGCAATCCAAGCCAATAAAAATGTAACTGAATATAGATATCAAGATGAAATTTATTAACAGTTTCGTGAAATGAGATCTTTCATTGCGATATGATAAGAATACACTCAGTTTGTTATTTTGCAGTTGACCTTTGGAGTGTGCAAAAATGTGAAACATTATTAGTTCAACTTAGTGTGTTACATTAATATACACTGTGGAGATACAACCACTGTCAGTTGTATTACCCAATCAACTGTTGAAAATATCTCTGTTTTGTTGTGTTTTATTGTTGCATTGCTACAAACTTCATTTTAAATTGACTGAAAGAATAATAAGAGGCACACAAATAATCAAATTTTATTGCTACTAAATATTAACTTAAGTACTTTCTTTGTTGATTTGAAAAGAACTACAGTGTAGCTAGAATCACCAATACTAGCAGCATATAAGTGACTTTGGTGTAATGTTTGAAAGTTAAATCTAATTTTACAGCTTAGGCCCAAATTGGAAAGCTAATTTCACAGGGAAAGACAACAGGCCAGATAGTAATATGAGTAGGTTTTATATTTCACCATGAAAGCATGTATATGAATTAGTAGGTTTACAACTGGTATTTACTGGTCAGTCTACTGGTCAACTGTGGCTTTAAGTGATTAAGTTTAAACTAATTCTGATATTTACTTGTTTGCTTGACAGCACATTTGTAGGTCAGCTACACTGTCTGGTGGTCCTGAGATCTATGGCAGATCAGGCTTGGATTATTTCTTTTCAGGTAAGTGTGTATTAAGATTTGGATTTATTTCATGCAAAAGCAAATTACTGAGGAATGGATTTTAGCTAATGGCACTGTCATTTATTTGCAGAAAATCTGACAAATCAGATCAGATTTGTGCATTTTTCATGTATTGTTGAGCTATACTATGCAACCAACCACCTATAAGCTATTCCTACAATTCCTGAAGCTGCCAATTATTTTTATATTGCTGTGAGCCAATGTTTTAGCTGTAACCTATATCATATGCATAAGCCTATTCCTGTTGAGACATGACCTTAATCGCCCATTCAGGGGGATGTAGATTTCAAATGGGGTTACCTGGATAGGTGACTCCATTTGAAATCTGCACCCCCTGTGTAGGAGATTGTTTAAGATGAGCAAGATTATGCAAACCATAGTTATGTGCAAAATTGGATATGATTTTGAATGCACGTTAGACTGATACTGATTACACTTTAAGGCAAAACAGTACATGTCTCAAACCGGGTCTCAAAGCTGCCTCACATGTTTGTTTTGCTTAAAACTGTGGTCCTTATTTGTCTCGTAGAAATTGACCAATTAATTTTTTGTGTAAAAATTATGTTATAAGTATTGTAAAGAATTTTGTGGTTTTACTGATTTACTCAGCTCATCTAGACTTTAAGGGAGGGGGGCTAATATAAATGGCAGGTGGATGATGGTAGTGGTATAAAATTGTTAACAGTAATAAAATAGCCTCATGTAAATGTGAAGTCGCTTAGACCATAGATCCACAAACATGTGTTTACTAAAATCGTGTTTGAAATCCTTTTCAAATGTAGTCTTCGCGTAGTATGTGTGTGACATCAAGCGTGTGCATAGGACCTTTGTGCAAATTGTACGCGCTGGGTGCTAAGTAATGTGCATAATTTGTAAAAAGCATGTGGCAAAACATTTGAGCTTATCATAAAATCACATCAGAATAGAGATTTGTTTTATCAGTCATCCTCTGATAAAGCTACTGTTAACACTAAACTTTGTTCAACACGTAATTGTTTAGACTCATAACGTCATTGGTGATATAAGCAACTAGATGGGTCTACATGTAACCACTTGGGTGAATTATTTGCTTTGTTGAGTCAACAATAATATTTATTACTGTTGTTTATATGTTGGGTCATGAACTGTTGGGCATATGATAAATGGCATGTATGTGTCTGCCTCTATATGTAGCAATATTTGGTCCTTACTCCTTCACATGAACATTATGTATGAAACTGGAAGAATGTCCCTCAGTTTCACCAAAAATTGTAAATCTGAAATACAGAGGTTGTCATATACACTAACCAGTGCTGTATCAGTTTCAGCTTTACCCAACCCATTTTATTCCTCATGTACATGTATGTCAAATTTTACAGAGACATAAGTTTTTAGGCATTTGCTTGATTCAGGCCAAATTTCTGCACTTTTATTGTTTTCAGCCCACTTTGAGGCATTTTTATAGCCCAAATCCGTGTGCTTTTTCCGACAAAGTCTCTTCAGGCCACTTTCATCTCTGATTTTATTAGGCAAAATCAAACTGCAGTTGATAATCATGTTCTTTTACAGTTTAAATGTTAAACTTGTGAACATTGTCCTCATTTTGCTGGTTGGATATGTTGTTTTCACAACACTTGTCAAACACACACCTCTATAATTTACAAGTTGAAGGAAATGGGAATTGACAATATATTGAGTAAATTATGTTAGCCAAAACCTATAATTGATTCTAGCAAATCAAATATAGCCCTCCCTCAAAACTATTATTGTGCAAGCAATCAGTTCCTTTGTTATTTCAATTTTAAGTATAATTTAAGCAGTCACTCTGCTCCACTTACATACTTGGATACATGGATAGCTAGGTGGGAATTGTAGATGGTAAAGACATGTTGAAATTCAGATTCAGATGTATTGACAATCTCACCATATTTCTGAAATCTTTCATGATCTTAAATGATCAGATACATGCAGCGATCGAATTCGACGGTATCGCATCGCAAAATGCGATGCAATTTCCATCAACTGCTATGCACTTTTCCAAAATGCATAGCTAAAAGTGCTATACTGCTATGCAAACATGTGTTTTGCATAGCACAAACTGCGATGCAAAAAAATTGGCTGAATTCGAACCCTGAATACATGTACAACCTAAGATACAAAACTACTCATGTTATCAGAACTTATAATTTCCATTTTGACTATCTTTTTTCTCCATAGGTGGGGGTAGTCTTGGAAATGACTCTGCATCTGAAGAGGATTTACCACCACCCAGACCTCCACCAAGGTAAGAATAAACTCACAAAATAATATTGTTACATGTAGTGCACCAAATTTTGATCATGTTTAAAGGAACACTCCGGCAATCACAACATTATGCCTTATATGTTAGAAAAATAATTTTCAAGCATAGATCATGTGATGTGGTTTTATTTAAAACAAACTCATATTGACCATAAAACAGCCATCTCTCACCACACGATATTCAAAATTCCCACCAAAATTGACTGTGGCAATGAAGTCCCAGTAACACAATGAAGGCTGACAACAATTGAGCACAAATAACCATGACGTCATTGCCATAGACAATTTCGGACAATTGTTGAGAGCCGGCTGGTATAATTTTTTTTATGGTCAATATGAGTTTGTTTTAAATAAAACCATGTGATTTGTGCTTGATAATTGTTTTTTTGTCATATAAGGCATAATGCTGTGATTGCTGGAGTGTTCCTTTAAATAGTTATTGTTTGTTTACTTTGTTATCTAATACTACACTATTTTGCACAAAGATCTTTTGCACTGGTCAACTGCTTGTCCTGATCATAGTGTTTGAAAAGCGCAATATTATTTCTCTTTTAGAGCTCATATTGAAATACCCTACCACGTTTTCACACAGAAAGAAGGCAGGATTCCCCTCGCTAAGCGCGCGCCTCAGGAAAGCTCGGTCATAAAACGGATGGATTATATGCATCAGTGATACACCCTGCCCAGGATTTTAACAAAAGAAGGCTAGCACAGGAAAGCTGCAGGATGGCGCACACCTTCCTGTGTAAGGGAATTTCAATATGAGCCCTTATTCATGTACAAACAACATGTTCTGAATATAAAATTGTAATAAGTAAACAATAAAATAAGTTGTCTTTATGTAACAATTCCATAAAACAGACTTTATGCCTAAATATTAATTTGCAGCAATGAGTGGCCATTGTTTGACAGATTTCGAGGGCAAGACATCAAACTCCTTAAGATGCTGTCTGTAGGCTGTATTTCAGATCTGATGGTTGAAAACAAGAAGGTCAAGTTTGGAATGAAGTAAGTAGCATTTTGTTTGATTTCAGAATTTCTTTCTTCTAAAATTTGTATCTATAGATTCATTCATTTGATCAGTACAGTGTTATCATGTTTTGTCAAGTGAAATCATGTTCTTTGATTTGACCTAAGAGGTCATAAAAGTCAATTTGGATGGTAAAAGTATGTATACATTCTATTTCACATCAAATGACCAATTCAATTCCCTTGCCTGCAATTAAACAATCCATCATCAGGATGTTATTGTACAATTTTATTTATTAGCATTTACAAATGAGAACATGGATTTCTAGCTATTTCTCAAGATTTTCTTAAAAGTTGTAAATATATGGAACCTGGTTGTGCATTGTACATCATGTGTTGAATTCACAATTTGTGTGAACCAAATAAACTCTCACAAGGTATGATTATCTGTCTGCTGTGCAGCTAGTTCATCAACTATATAAAAATGTGAACACTTTTACAGGTACATATAAATATAGGCCAGTCAAATTAAGGAAAATCAGGGCTTAACCCACCACTAATTGTAACAGAAACCATTTAATCACCATTCATTTCAGAAAAGTATATTAAAGAAAATATCAAAAGTCCCCAAAAGTCCAAGAAGTGGAACAGTGTCTAATTTGCATAAATCCAAAATGGCCGCTTATGCAGGGGTGAAATTTCAAAGTTGGTCAAATCTGATTTAACACCATTTTCTGTTACAATTAGTGGTGGGTGATTTTTAATTTGATTGGCCTAATGGTACACATCCGCTGCAATGTTTTGCAAATTGTTTGATAGCTAAATGTGTTTTGAATGATTTTAAAGTAACCAAGTAAATGTGTTTTTCACCCTTTGTAGTGTGTCATCATCAGAGAAGGTTGACAAGGAGCACCGTTATGCTGATTTCAGTCTTCTGTCTGTACCCTATCCTGGTTGTGAATTCTTCAGAGATTATAGGGATAATGGCTTCAATGCAGAAGGCATGCAGTTTGATTGGAGTCAGGTATTCAATGAAAGGCCATTTGTGACATGATCTGGTCCAATTGGAGCAAAGTCTGCAAAAATGCAGTTGAGATGTAGACCAAAAAAAAAGATCTCAACATCAGTAAGCATAGGTACTGAGCAAGTGTGAAATGGCAATGACTTTGGTCTGAGTGGATCAAATCAGGTCATATTTTTTAACTCAGCTAAACTCATTTCAACTGGGAGAGCAACATGGTGCAGCGTTTGTTCCCTCCCCTTGCACCACTGAGTCCCAGATTCAAGCCCTGGCTGTACCCAAGGACAGTATTTGTATGGTTTGCTCTTGCCTTCAAAATTAGTGATTATTTGGTTTGATTTATCAAACTTGTGTTTATGTGCTCCTAAGCTGCAAAGTCCCTGAGTTGTTGTTAAATGGTTTGTGAAATGACATGGGGCCATAGTGGTCAGCAACAACCTGTAAAGTGTGCTGAGGCTTGTGGATCAACATTTAGGTGGTGTGTGCCTGTGCGTAGTGCACTATAAATCATTACATTTGCCCTTTTTTTAAAGTTGATTAATAGATTCTAAGATTAGACAACTAATCTCAACATTCTTGATATGTTGTTTCTTTGCAGGATTACGTAGATGCAGATTTTTCCATCCCAGAAAACATAGCAACAAGTACAGGCATTGACTGGAAGAGCTACAGGGTAAGTCGAGTGAATATGTTGCATGTCTTAATGGCAGCAGCAGTGACTATACATAAAATTACCAGTATCTCAATGTGTGTTTATACTGTACCATGTGTAGTTTGGTTTAACATCTAATTCCTATAGTATCACTTGTCAACATGAGAAATTTGTTCTTAACATATTTAGGAGATGCTGATTGAATCTCTAAGAATTTTATTGGAAGTTTGACAAACTTGTTAGTATGTATGTAGCATTTTGTTTCTGAAACTCCATTTACTGCTGTGATAAGCAACTTGACAAAAATGGGTTAAATTGTGCCTTGCTGACTGCATAAAATGCATTGGTTTTTCATGACTAATACATTACTGTTTTCTCTTGTACAGGGATGGGATCTAGTTCAACTCACACAAAATTTGATGAAGTTATTTCTACACATAGTTAAAGAAGGTGAGTAGTGAGGGGTGGTGATGTTAGGCTTAAAGGAAGTCTCCGGCAATCACAACATTCGTCCTTATATGTAAGAAAAATAATTATCAAGCACGAATCACGTTGTTTTATTTAAAACAAACTCATAGTGACCATAAAAACGAATAAAAACATCCGTCTCTCAATACGCGATATTCAAAATTCCCGGGTGCCAAAATTGTTGAGTGCAATGACGTCCCAGTAATACAATGAAGGCTGACGACAATCGAGCACAAGTAACCATTACGTCATTGCACTTAGACAATTTCGGGCGCGGAATTTTGAATATCGCGTGTTGAGAGCCGACTGTTTTATTCGCTTTTATGGTCAATATGAGTTTGTTTTAAATAAAACCATGTGATTCGTGGTTTGATAATTATTTTTCTAACATATAAGGCACAATGTTATGATTGCCGGAGACCCCCTTTAAGGTCCCTTCAAGTTTCAGCAATTCTTCTTGACAAGCTTTAGTTCCTAAAGAATTCTTTCCCTGTCCATGAATTGAACAGTTAACTAGTTTTCATACAGCCAAGAGCAATATATATATGTCCCAGATGGGGAATCAGATAACCATGGTCAGTCCAGCTTTTCAGAAAGAGACATTTGCCTGAGGCAGTTGGTTGTCAAATGTTGAAATTTATTTTGAAAGATAAAAATCAAGAACAATTTAAGGAAAAAGTTACAGTTACCATTTGATTCCAGGTATCGTAACTCTTAACAAGACTTTTTAGAATAAATCAAAATTTTCTTCCAAATTAAAAAATTATAAGAGTAATTGGTAGCACATTTTGTTTGACACAACTGGTCCAATTCACAATGTTACACATTGCATTGAATCACAATGGCTTAGTATGTTAGAAAACATGCAGTTTCTTAAGTTGTACTGTAGTCCATTCGACTCTCAAACAATGCAGTAGGCATGACCTACTGTAGATTACATTATTCATGTTTTGTGAGAGTTGACTGGGCCAAACTTCAGCTTTCAAAATTGCATTTGTTTCTTACATAATGAGCTATTGTCACTGAATGCAATGATATATGTGACATTGTAAAATTATAAGAATAATTGGTAGCACATTTTGTTTGACACAACTGGTCCAATTTACAATGTTGCACATTGCATTCAATCACAATGGCTTATTATGTATGAAAACGTGCAGTTTCTTAAGTTGTACTTAAGTCCATTCAACTCTCAAACAATGCAGTAGGCATGACCTAATGTAGATCACATTATTCATGTTTTGTGAGAGTTGACTGGACCAAAGTTCAGCTTTCAAAATTGTATATGTTCTTGCACAATGAGTTATTGTGACTGAATGCAATGATATGTGACATAGTAAAGAAGACCGGATGTGTAAAACAATATAGGCTACCAATAACATTTTTAATATTTTAAAGTTAATAAAATCTTAGTGGAACTTGGAACTTGTGAACACTTCCATGTGTGTAATTCATTTAGATTTGAAAGAAATATCTGAGTCTGAATCTGTAATTGTCAGTGGTGATGATTTAATTACTGTGCCAGAAAAATAAACAATAATGTGAATAAATGATTTGATTACTTAACTGTGCTTGAGGAACACATTCAAGATATCCAGCTTTGAAATGATTGAAGTTTGATATGATTTTATTTTGTTTCAAATATTTTGTTTTTCAGGTGATGTTGGTCTGTTAATACATTGTATATCAGGCTGGGATAGGACGCCTTTGTTCATCTCACTGCTTAGGTTAACATTGTGGGCCGTAAGTACAAGTTCATACATTAAAATATTGACTTTGATATTATACTATCCTAAGAAGTCAAACCAGATCAAGATTTTAAACTGAAGTATAGGAATAACAAAACAAAGATAGGCTTAGGTTTCTATACATGATTCACATGATTTTCCAAAATACAACACTAATTATGTATACATTTCACGTCAGAGCTGCTCATATTTTGAACAGTTTATCACCAATGATGAGAACTGATATGGAAAATAATGTCTTTGAGACAATTCAAAACAAATGTTCTCATTTTATGTTGAAATGTATAGCTTATGAATTCCTAATTGTGATTGCATTTTTTTTTGTATATCTTATATTGCATCACTTTTGTGTACTATTATACTTAATATTATATTATGTTTTGTATTGACTGAGAGAGCCTGCTTGGAAAGTAGTGCTGGTCACTGAAGTTGTTACCCTCAATAAAGAAAGAATAAACTAACTAACATGTTGAAAAATGTTGGATTTAGGGCAAGAAGCCTAAAGTGTGATGTGGTAAAGGGTACTCTTGACCATATTAAGAATATGCAGTATAGTATTTGTTTACTGCTTGTGCAAGAAAGGCATACCAGGGTGATGGTAGTTATAATAGGCAGGAAATATCAATAGAACAAAATGATATACCCATGTCATGCAAATTATTGTAGGTTTTACTAGAACTTTACATTCCCTCCCATCTTTCATTAATTTATCATATAAATACCCAGACATATAATGTTCACCTTATATATGCTTATTTTCAGGATGGAAAGGCCCACACCAACCTCAGTGCCAGTGAAATTCTATTTCTTACTGTGTCATATGATTGGCTACTATTTGGGTAAGTCATGCAGTCATGGGCAACCAGAAATATCCAATATGAACAAGTGCTTGTATATCTAATAAAAACACAGTGTACCTAATCATGAAGCACCTGATGCAGTCAATTATGTCATAAGCCTAAGGTCTTGGATTTGACTCCTTAATAACTTATCTATGGTCTCCCTAAACCTAATACTATAATATTGATGGCAAAGATGTTGATATATTGAAATTGAAACTGAAACTGAAACTGAAACTTGCTTGTTACAATCACTTTGTTTTACCATTTGCAAACAAAACCAAAAGTCAGGATGAAACAAATGCATGCCATGCCATGTATTTTTACAGTACATTAAGATTGTTATTTGAGGTATATTCCTGTGTTATAGGTGGGTTGTATTTTTTTAAATATAACTAGTTGATAATTTTTCCCTAAAGCACGCTTGAGATAAATAGAAAAAAAACAGTCTACAACTGAACATAATTTTTTTTTATTTGGATGTAAACAACTAACTGTTAGCCATGTAGTAGAATTGCTGCTTCAGGTTGCATTAGCATTGAAGTTATGTTAGGCAAATTCAACCTATAAATACAGCCCGAAATATATACTCACTCACACTGTATGGTACAAATATATGATTATGATCTATGTCATACAAGTAGTGATACTGTATACATGTGATACAGCATGGATGTTTGATTTATGGTGTGTTGTATTTTTCTTTCACTTTCAGTCACAATCTGTCAGACAGACTAGGGAAAGGCGAAGATGTAAGTGTAATATATCTCAAGAACAACGCAGCAATACTAGTTTTATGTGTGCATGAAAAACCCATGTGACATAGAAGACATGCTTGTGTCACTTGTAGTAATTTCATTGCACATTGTGTGTGAACCATTTTACGGTATTCTGTCGGTCGGACATCCGGGCTATCTCTAGTCTCGGGCCCAAACTGCATGTGGCTCACGGTTTGTTGTGAACAACAGAAACCGGCTGTGAAGGAGGCTACATAGCGATGTTGCTGGAGTGACCCTCAATTTCGGAAAAAACGACACTCGACCATTGAATTTAATTTTAAGTTTGTCAGTATATAAACGGTAAATCAAGTAAGTTTCTTTCACTCTGAAGACTTAGAAACGGTTGTTTGATTCCACTGACTATTTGCGATCGAAATTTACATAACACTAATGACAGAAATCATCAACAAAAATCGAATGTTTTCACTCGACCGTGAGTCGCATCATCAACCGGAAGTGACGTGGCACGGACCGACAGAATTCTATTAACTCATCGTTTACAGTGCTGACAACAAAAACATACATGTCACAAATTCTAGGGCATAGTGCCTATATGTTATATGTATTGGTGATCTGGTCAGCAAGTCACAGAGGTTGAGGCGTAGGGTTTATCATGTACACACGTTTCATGACTGTGTTTGACCTCCCATGTCATGTGTAATGAAATTGGGAACTACAGATATTATGAACACAATGGTTAATTTTATTAAACAATGAGTAAGTTGTTCACCATAATTGAGGGGGCACTGTACTTGCTCAGTCCACCACTTGCCAAAATGAAACAAAGTTTTACTTTATCGATGGATATGGTATGTGTCCATTCAGAATGTGATTAATTTTTTTGTTTGATGCTTACAATGCTTTTTAATCTTACAGATATTTTTCTTCTGCTTCAATTTTCTGAAACATATCACATCAGAGGAATTCTCAGTAGTAAAAAGAAGGTAGGTTAGACCAAATGTATGTTAGACCAAATGATTTTTTAATTGCCTCTAATAAATGAGAACTTAAGCTTAATTCCCAACACAGTTCAATAGCAGAAATGATTAACAAAGTGCTCACACAGTGTCTCTTATTTTCAATATTACCTAGATTTTTGTCTGCAATTTACTGCGTGGTAGGCTCTCTAATTATTCAATCTATCAAAATTGAAGGCAATGTTTTCTCATCTGATATTTTGGCGATATCCCACACAGATCCTTTAAGGCCTCAAAAATGATTTAGTTCACCTCCTGAGAGTTGTTACAAATTGATGAGCGAGGAAATTCAATGACAGTATTTCAAGTATGACCACAGATAGTGTGTTTATTTTATTCAAAAAGACTGATTTCAATACAATTTTAGCCTCTTTAAGGGGTGGGGTGTGTCCGTGGTGGTGGGGGTTGTCATAAAAGTCATAAATTTTTTGTTGCCAAAATAGGGGGGTTGCAATTTTTTTGACGCTGACTTTGTGTAAATTTGGGACCCCCCTTCCGAAGAAAATACCAGCCCCCTTATGCTCAATATGGTGTTTATAAATGATAAATTGATGTGTGGAAGCACAAGTACATGTTTATTAATTATACCAAAAAAGACAACTTCATGCCATGAAAATAATTAATAGTTTGGTTACTGCTGCATAAATGTTAGGCATTGAATATTTTCAAATCCTGATTAAATATGTTGTGTTTCTCATCAGTTGCTGCAGAGGTAACAGGACAGTAAGCAGAACAGACTCTGAAACCTGCATGGATGCCATGGTGCTATTAGGTAAGAAGCCTTATGAAGGGATTTATAGGTACACAACACACAAATCAAAAGTTTAGTCAACTACTACAGGGTGTCCCAGAAATGATTAAAAGATGAAAATCCATTATTTCCAATACTTTTAGACTACGAATATCATTTCTTTTTTATTGGTAATTTTGTTTATAGATCTAACTTAAACATACTTTTTAACTTTCTTAGGAATTTTAGATTGTAAAAATTGGACCTTGTTGAAATTGCACAGTATTTTGTTGAATTCAAGTTTTCCTAGTTTCACAGAAATGGTCTCTGTTTTGAATTTTGTGAAATGAGTGACCATATTCAGCACAATGATTTTGAAATGTTGTGTAGGTATTTTCATTGTATCTTTGTGTTTTCCTAACTTCCAATAAGAGTGTTGATATCTGTGGATTGTTTCTGATGGCTACGAAGTAATTTTTGTATGGAGTAGAGGATTTGTATGTTATTAACACAATAATCATTTGGAACACATATGTTGTGCATAGAAGAACATAAGCCAAGAGACATACAAAATCAAGAAACACACCTGGAACAAGTCAATTAAAAGTCTGGGGCCAGATGACAGAGCTTTAAACAAGGAAAGGGCAGCTTAGAAAAGATCTTATAAAAACAATGGACTGATATTGATTCTTCATTTTTTCTCAGATATTGATGAAGCCAAACACCAAAAACTAGGCAGTAATTCCAGCTTGAATAGCAACATAAGTATAACCAGCATTAGCAGTACTAGTTCCCCAATCTTAATAGGTACCACAGAGGTGTATTATGACACCAGGCAAGAACAACATATAGGCAATGGTCAACCAAAGTGCAATGGGTAAGTAGATTGGCAGTAATGTATATTGTAATTGGTAGAAATCTACCTTGTATCGTTCATGTCACCTGTGATAATTGCTAAATGTGTAATATATAGTTCCTATAACAAGACAAGTTTCAGTGCTTGTGGTGGATATATATGTCTTATCATAGATATTTGGTATTGACAATCACTTGCCACGAAACCCTCTTATTGCAAGATAAGTGAAAAACAAGTCATGAGTAAGAGTTTGTTACCTTGGCATTCACACTATGAAACCACTAGAATAGAATTGGGATAAAGGTACAAACTCAATAAATGGTAATGTGTAAAACACAGGTAAAAATGTACAAAGCAACCCCATCTAATATATTTTTGTTCTTATTAACTTGACAAGTTGCTTTTATGTTAAAGCTTTGTAGGGGCAATGTAGGGTGGTATGCATGAAATCTGGGGTCAAAGGTCATTCAGGAGTCATGTGAGGTGATTGTTGATTTAGGGCACCAAAGGTGAACACTTTGTCATTTTCCCACATGTTTTTATAGATTTCAATAGGACTTTGACACAACCTTTGGGTACATTGATATGTGTGAAGTTAATGTATGTAAGGTCAAAGGTCATTTAGGGTCATTTTACAGATATGTTCATTCTTCACAGTCTTGTCTTTTCTGATCTTGTAATTTAGCGGGGACATGTTTTACACACACATATAATTTACTAATCTACTAATTTAATTCTTGGACAAAATACAAGTGTATACAATACATGTGCTGAGCGTCATGTCAAATGCGTGTTGTGTACTTCACAGAAGCTATGACCGTAGCGACCGGCTGCCTAGTAACAACATTGGGTAGCGTGATTGTTGGGTTTTTTTAGTTGTGCATAGTTTACAACGTCATGTGCACATGGAATGCTGGTGCATGTACTCTTTGATTTCAAATTGTACATATCGTGTCTGAGAATTAAATATAGCAACAGTTATTTACTGTACTTGTTGTGGATTGTGAATTTAAATCAATTTACTTGTTCTGGTGTGACAGGTCTGCAATACCAATGGACAACTTTAAGTCAAGGCCACAAATGCAGCGAGACAATAGTCCCCATTGTAGGCAATATACCCACCCATCAACTAGTCCAGTAGCAGTACCTAGACCTCCTAGAAGACCGTCAGCTGATGCAGTAAGTATTAGTAAAACAAAAGAAACGCTAGTTGATTTGCTGGACTCTTCACATAACAGTCCAAAATGCTGTAGTTGTCTGTTGCTATTGAGATAAATTTGGATCATTTTGGTTCAAGTAGATGCAGCAACCTCACTGTACTAATATTGTCAGCTTTGCATTTCACCAGTTATTAATGGTGTGTATGGTGAGCCTCTCATATCAACAGGGTTTAATGGGAGCTCTCAATAGTTATTATAAATGTGATGGCAAAGGTGGGAGATATTATCATGTTGCCCTTTAAGCAGCATAGTAAATGCCAACTGGAATGACAATATTTCATTAATGACACACAAATTGAGTGATGAAATTAAGTAAATAATGTAGCACAAAAAGATTAAATGTTTATGTACCTGATCATACTCAAGAAGAGATAAATATTTCAATACAACATCAGTGATTATTTTGCAATAGTATTATTTAAAGTATGAAATGTTGTTTAATTTGGATATATAAGCAAGTTTATTTTTCATCCATTCATTTACAAAAAAAATGATCTACAGTAACAATGTCTATAACAAGAACTTCACATTTTGTTTGTTTTTTTTCTTTCAGGCCAAATCTGGTTCTTCAACATGTGGCAGGTAAGTGTCGGCATCCACCTGCTACTATTGTGGCTATTTTTAAAATGTGTACATGCCAAGCTTTGTGTTAAATATATGTGTGAGTTCTTCAGAGAAGCTCTATCTTTAGTGACCGGCTGCTAGTCAAGTTGTGCTTAGTTTACAACGTCATATGCATGTGGAATACTTGTGGGTGCACTTGTTGCTGTCGGGTTGTACATGATTTGTCAGAGAATTAAATATTGCAACTGGAGTAATTTTGATCACATTAGTATTTTCCACACTGTTTTCATAACAAGTCTAGACTTGGGACGGTTTAAAACTACACATACTTTGTACTCGACATTGGTAAACATGAACAAGACTTTATCTATGTGAAGCCTTGTATTTAAAATTAGTCAATATATAATGAACATTGATTTTTGAAAGATTTGTGAAAGTGTGATATTCAGCTTCAATTGACTCCCTAGTCCCTGCCATTTAATCTCAGTTTTATGTAAGCATGCTTATCATATCTTGGTGTAGATTATTCATTCACTAGTTTAAAACATTTTGAAATTAAATCTAATACTGGAACTGAAATTTTGTTACGTTGCATCTGAAACTTTGTTATGTTGCATCGGAAACCATCAGATTTCATTAGGCAACTGATTACTTATCATATTTATCCTATTTGTTTAATATATTTCAGCTGGCAGTTAGTCTCTGGTACAGGAAGTGTTAAAGGTTATGCCTCGGCGAGAGATTCCCCTCTTACAGTTCATTCCGTCTCTGATGTATCAAGTGGTTCCAGTGGGGCTGGTAGTAGTGGAATTGGAGGGAGTCTAACGTAAGTATAATAATCATAATTATGAAGCATTTTGTTTTTTAATCCCGCTTTACATGGTGTGAGTTAGTATTTCAAGGAATTGCCAATGCTATAATGGCATTCTTTGCTTTTCAGCCCTTCACCAAATATAAGTCTTAAATTAATGTGTCATCAAATTGAACTTGTGCATCAAGGCTAGATATTCTGACCTTAACAACTATGTATTTTATTCCATGAAACCAGCTATACCTTATTCTTAAATTCATGATTTTATCTCACTTTTTAACAAGTGATAATAGTTTCTACTGAATTTGTCTATCATTAAAGTATTGGTAGTAGCTGGCATAAAAGTAGCACATTATAAATCGGCAAACCCATATTTAATTATTATGTTACATGTATATTAGGAGAGTAACACAGCAAGAAAGTTGAGAATTGGCAACACTACTGCCAAGTGGGCAGAACATTTTTCACATTGATGATACAATAAATTGATTGATTGATACTTGGACCAACATGGAAGAAACAGCATAGACCATTCTGGGTGTGCAATACATGTCCTTAGTTCAAATCTCACAGGCTGAAACCATTTAACGTGTGTGAATATGATCAGTAATGTGTGGGGAAAATGTTTTATATTCACAAGCAAATGAAATAACCTGGATTGTGGCAATTTGCTTATCTCAGCAGGACAGACAACATCCCTGAAGACAGTCAAAGAAAACAAAGACTAGACAATGTGCGTATCAAATTCAACAAACTCTACAGCTCAGTAATTGGACCACGATATGCTAGCTTAGATCAAGGAGGTTTAGTATCAGGTATGATTGATTCAATAGCTTGCAAAGTAGGACTCAAAGGATCCAGAGGAACGTATGTATAGCACACAAAGGTGTCAGTGGTTTTAAATGTTATATCTTAAAGTACTGGTGTCCAAATAAAAGCAGACTGCAACATATGTCTTGATTTCTTGACAGTTGTTCTCTCTCATTTATTTGTCTTAGCTGTGTGCATGCTACATATGTGAGCTAATTTTTCTGAAAATGTCAAATTTATCAGCCCATTGCATCTTAGAATGTTGACTGTCTACATTGCCTTGCAGCCATTGTTGCTGATTTACCGGCAATGAGTTATAAGTAATTGAACAGTACTTTAACCCCAACAACTTGTATATTTGGAAGTATTTGGTCCATCAGAGATGCTCACAAATGTAGCTGTAACATATCATGATGTGTAGCTTGGGATAGAATAAGTTTTTAAGAAATCGGCAGATTGTTGGGCCTGCTTTTCATCTATGGTTTTAATTTGGTAATATCCTTGAATAGATCATTCCAACAAAATTATAATAATTATAAGCACCTAATATGAGATGTCATAGGTTTAGAACTTGTGCAAAGCACTGTCATGCCTTTGCCAGATCTATATGCGCATATTGCCATTTGAATCCGTAGGCAATTGATTTTGAGTAGAAAAGTTGTCAAACCCACTGCCTTCATTTCTATTATCTGGATCAGGTGAGCTTTCAATAGAAGAAATATAACCAAAAACAAAATGTAATTTTTCACATCAAACATCTTGTTGTCAATGATAATGGGAACAAAGTCTGGTGAATGTACAGTTCTTTATGGAATATTAATGTACTGTATCTATGTTGTAACACAAATTAACGTCACTACATTGCAGAGCTGTTTGGAGTACTGTACACGCTGTATAACTGGTCTTCAAGTAAATATAAATGTATGTTAGAATCACAGCTTTTATTTCATACATTTTTGCAGTACTTACTCCTTCAGGTTCAGTGAATCACTCTGCATATGTGTATGTTTGATAATACAATAGAAATTTCATCATTATTTCATGATGTGCAACTTGGTGAATGTTGCAAAAGAAAGACCAACACCTTACATATGTAGATTGGTTTTTGGTTAGTTCATGTTGCTGGAAGCCATATCATTACCGGCACACACACAAACATGTGTAATTCTCATGGTCTACTTTATTGTTGGAGTGACCTTCTGGTTGCTGCTTAACTGACTGGTGCATGTTTAATATTTGTACTTTTTAGGCAACCCATCATGAATGTGTAACAGTTCATTGATGGATTACGATGATATTAAAATTTGTAATTAGCTGTCACCACTACCAGTACTAAGAACTTAAATAACTGTGCAGGATTGATTTTCAAACAGTTTTCATTTTTCTGTTAACATTGACTCCAAACCACATCACTCATGTCTCAAGCATAAGACTTGTAACCAGTGACCTTACAAACATGACCTTTCACATTGAATATAGTTGCCAAGAAACTGAGCCCAATAAATGATACTATGATTATAATTACTCAACCTTCATGTATGCATGCATGCACAAATCCACAATGCTATAGCATACTGAGCATTCAAATAATTGGAAAGGGCCTGGAAAAGCTTGTTTGATTTCATTATTTTGGACACAGCTATATCTCAATGTTCATTAAAACTAGCTAGTTGGGCTAGTGATTCTCAGGCCTGCATAATTACAGAATTGGGAATTATCACACTGATCTGTAATTATTACCAACCAGATGGGTTGCTACCCACCCAACACCAAATAAAAGTTAATGCCTCTAGTGGTGATGTTAATTCAGGTACAGCTTTCTGCATTTTCCAGTGTATTTTGTAGATCACATGATGTAATTATAGCATGCAGTATGGGTACTTATCAATCTTGATGGATGTAATGAAATATATTAATTTACAATCTCTAAAGCTGCATAATAACCAAGATTAATGCTGCAGACACTGCAATTATCTTGCCAGTGATAGAAATTCTCCAAAATAGGTGCACTTCCAGATATGTTGGTCTATTTTAAACAGGTACGTAGGTCTCACAACATTGTGTGAGTTTAATAATTGAAATTGAAATGGGTTAAGTAAAATTGTTTGAATGGTTCATATTTTTTTTTTTTTTGTATCAAAGTTGACCAGCAGATGATAGTTAGTCAGCTCTAATAAGTAATATCTGCATTCATATGGTATAAAGTGCTTGAAAAGCATAGCATATTTCTATTTTACTATTGTTTCCTGTATTTGTGTGCTACTTTTATTTTTACATTGTTTTTGCTATTTGCTTGTGCCAATGTTCTGTGATGAAGAAGGAACTTATTGGTTAGTCTATTACTGTCACACCTAATCTCACGGGAATGTGATATTTGGAATGGGAACTTCTATAAACTACTCGCATAAAGAAAGTCCGCACTTATTTAACAAATCCTCCACCAAAACCTGATCTTGTTATGACAATTTGATTGTTAAGGTCATGTGCAGAATCTTGTTAGCTCCAATTTTGATACCAAATTTGCTACCAAACACTCTAAATTCACAGAGATGTATATGAAGTTTGGTGCATTTATAAAAGTTGCAAATTAAAAACGGACCACATGGACCTGTAGAGGTGAATTGCAGAGCGTGACCATTGGCATAGCCCGAAACAACCGCTAGGTCATATCGATCGCATTGTGCCCTAATATTCATCATTTAAGCATTGTAACAATCCATGCATTTTGAATTAGCCGTTGAATGAAGCGCACACTTGGACACAGGGGCCATCGTAGGCAAGCAAGCTTAGTTGACAGGGGCCATCATGGGCAAGCAAGCTTGACCACAAAATGCACCAAATTTCATATACTGGTATCAATCTTTGTCAGTTTAGAGTGTTTGGTAGCAAATTTGGTACCAAATTGGAGCTAACAAGATTCTCCACACGACTTTATCAATCAAATTGTCATAACACTATCAGGTTTTCGTGTAGGACAGGTAACATAAGCATGGACTTTCTTTATGTGTGTAGTTTAGTACATGTACTAGTAACAAATGTGTTCCAGTGGGTTTGCAATGCATTTGTACCATGAGACAGGTGTAATCAATGATATGGCTATTATTATATTAATTACTGAGGAAGGTAAAATTGTTATATTACGGTACACGTTGACTTAATAAAAGCAACCAAGATATATTTTATTCGAATTGTTCTTTGGAAAGGAAATTAGGATATGTTTACTATGGGTTTGTTGGCTGTTCATTTAATTTGATCCAAACTAGGGGATGGGATTATAATTAACATGGGATTATACTAGAACCATTACAGTAATAGTAAGTAATTCTCAGCTCAGTGCAGAATAGGAAGTTCTACATAACATTTACTTGTTTATATAAATGTATTTTTATTTTATGTCAAAATGCGTAACTAGTTTTAAGATGTTTGAGTACATTTGCAGGAGGAGGAGAAAGATAAACAAAAACCCAATAATTTCACTTTTCACCTGTCATCATAAGCAATTATATAATTGGCATGTTGTAACATATTTATATAATTTTGATAACATTTTATGTGGACTACTACAACATCTTGTTATAGTGACATCTAAAGTTACTTTTATTTTTATTTTGAAGCAAAGTTTTCTCAAATTTACACTACTACATTAAGAAATACAGGATCAGACATTGATACTGAATTGCAGGCTATCTCTTCTGTTCTCAAGTATGTGCTGATCAAAGTACAGTGCTTTTCAGTGTTGTGGGACTTCTGTACTCGATATTGCAAGGGTTCTGCTGCTTGAGCATTACTGAATGACACTAATCTGAAAAATAATAAGTAATAATAAGTCTGATCCTTCAATTTTTATGAGTAGTGTAGTGGTCAGTTATGTGGTATTGAATTGATAAATACTTGGCTGAAAAAACCTTTAAAATGTAGTGCAATATGTATAAAAATATGAAATTAAAATTTAGTAACAGTTAAGCATTTCTTTTTATATTATACCAAGTGTTCATTTTAGAAGGCTTTTAAAATGTCAAAAACAAAGGAATTAAAATTTCTCTCATTCATGTAACGTAAAAGTCAATATAAATAGGCAAAGGGAATGACAAGTGTCATAAGGTTTCAGCAGTTTCATCATCATAATATATATTTTAAGGAAATAACAGGAAAACATATCCTGTCAGGTTATTGACCCAGGACCTCGGGTTTGTGAGACCTGCTAACCCTTGGCCTCTGAAGCGTCATGATTCGGCAGACTGAAAATTGACCAGGATTTGAACCTGGGACTCTGCCTGGGGTATCTAGTCCAAGAGAAGAAATTGTATACTTGTGTTATTCAGTAGCTAATGTATTTAAAGTATTTATAATTCCATTAGACAGATGTGGACCAATGATGGACCAATTGAATGTCATTTTCTGAATTATAAAACCTAAAGTAAATCCTTGAGACCTTCAAACTTACAGCAATTGGGATATACTAGTACTTGTAGTCTGAAAAGCTGCCAGCTACATAAATCATGTGAAAAGCTGCCAGCTACATAAATCATTTATCAAATGGAAGTTCATAATGTGCTGGTAACAAACAATTGGAAAAGTTAAAACCTACTTTCAGCACACAAATTCACTAACCTTGAATTTCGATGTGTGACACATCTTCATCAGAAGTAGTCATAAGATGTTGTAATAGACATTGACGACTATTTTTGTTGACCATTAACAAAAGGGCAAGTCCATCATAACATCTTGGGACTATGTCTGATGAGGTGTGTCACACATTGAAAATTCAAGATAAGTGAATTTGTGAGCTGAAAGTCAGTTTAAACTTTAATTGGATGATCTCTGCATTGTTTCTTGCAGTAAGTTTTTCAAAGTTTGTGTTTCATAGAAATGATTAGTTTAACCCTTTCATGCACGAATTAAGTTTTAAATTCACAAAAAATTTTATATTGTGTTATTTTACATCTAAAGGGGTTACAAGAACATACCCAGTGTCAAATTTTTTTTGGGGTGTTCCATTAATTAATTATGCACATGTCCTCATATGAGGACACTGCGTTTTTGATGCTACATCTACATAGAAAAACTTAAGACTTAAGTCATTTTCTGAAATAATAGAGAGATTGGGGTAAAATGTAAACAACTTGGGCTAAAAATGATGTAAAAGTATTATTGGACTTTAAAAAATAAGGAATTCAGGCAAAAAACATAAAATAAGTGACACGTCTGCAACCATGTACATGCATACAAATGAATTGAAGTTCACGAATTACAACTTGTGAATTGGAATTCAAATTCAACTAGATGTTATTCCTAGCCTAATTAGAGTTGAACAACTCAAATTGAAATACAATCATTCTTACATCCACTCTGAAGTAGGCCTATTTCATTCTATATGTATGTACTTTCCTATACCACCATGGTAAATGTTACATCTATAAATGCACAGTGTCCTCATATGAGGACGGGAGGGCGCTATAGTAAGACACCTCAATGGCGCAGTGTCCTCATTTGAGGACACATGTTTTTTCACTATTTTCAAGCATTCTAAAATATTTGTCACAATAGTTGTTTCCATTATGTTCTATAACATCTATAAATACTAATAAAAAATTGTAGTCACTTTCCTACGTCATAAAACAGGTAAAAAAATTGGCCGAATCCAGGGATCATAAAGAATAGCGCATGGCTGTGATATCCCAATTGTAGAAATGTCCCTGGGGAAAAAATAGAGCCTGTAGGCACTTATAAAAGCTCAGAGTGTATACTGCCCTCTCTTGACATTGTAATGCAACATTGCACATTGATGAGGGGGTATTAATACATTTTTCATTGTGCATTTATTATCCGTCCTCATATGAGGACACGGTGCGTGAAAGGGTTCTTAAAGAGTTGCATTTTAGAAAAATGTTGGTTAATTTTCTGCTTGATATACTAAATGGAAAAATTGTATTATACAAACAAATTATGTTTGTCCAAAATATTATGAATAGGAAATAAGCAACAGCACATACTGTAATAGCTCTATTAAGTACATACACCTACAACCATGACAACCATTATTTACAGTGCATTTGAAATGTTATTCATAAATGCATTCAATATTCATGAGGCAAATGAACCAATAACAGCTGGTCTTTTACAAAATGTGTGTTATTCATTTTCATTTGTCAATGCACAGGCACGCCACTTCTAATGTTTACACACAATATTTCTGCAAACCTAGCAGTAATTGTCTACTTGAATAATTGCAGATGACATTCTTTGGGGCCATAAACTACTGGGAGATTATTATTTGCCGTTAAATGTGATTTTTTAAAGCTTTTTAGAAGGCAATTGAAGAGTTTTATTTTTCCATCACAAGCACAATGTACTCTTTTTTTGTCTTATTTAACCTGGGTAAATCATTCTGTGTTGCAACACTGTTCTCCCATGATGCCTAGGGACCATGTTGGAGGTACAGCCAGGGGTTACCCTGATGGGAACAAGCTGAGAGGTCTTTGTTAGCCACCAAATGCAATAATGGTGAGAGTGTATAATTGAATATGAATGATTCCCCCATCAGGGATTGCACCGGGGAAAGACCTTTGTCATTTGTCATTTGAAGTACAACAAAATCATACCCAGTCATTAACCTCAAAATGATATAACCATCGTTTGCTTCAATAAGACTTCCTAATACTTTGCTATGAAATTAGTACTCTACTTCAAGAAATGTACATACATTTTTTTATTAGCAAAATCTGCACATATTCACTCAGTTTTTGTAAAAAGAATACAAGCTTTCCACTGTCAAGAGTATGGAAACTTATTCCATGGGTGGTTTTTAATTGTGCTAAGCTTTGGCAATTAAATTGGCACTCCCCAGGCAACACTCCCATTACATGCTTGTGACATTTTGTTCAGGGACTTTGTTCAAAACTTACATATTTGGGGCAAAAAATCAATAGGCAAAATGTAATTGAATAAATAGAGGGTGGGATGTATAATGTCCCAGTTTCTTTGACTGAAATATATTAATGAGTTGTAAGGAAATGGCATTGTATACCTTTAACTGTCTGTCAGTCAGACAAATTCTGTTCAGCCATAATTTCTGTTTTTAGATTTTAGTACATGTACTGTTGTCATAAAGAGAGTTGCTGAGTGCGTATTTGTGGGAAAATGCTTTGCGATACACAATAAACCACGACATGGATGCAACCGTATCCAAGCGCAAAATGCATTTCCCAATGAAAAGTATTTCCCCACAAATACATACTTAGGTATAGTTTAAGTGCCCAATTTGCACTATGGTCAGGTTTATCCAAAGATTCTATGGCTAATGTTAAATCTTACAACTTATAGAATATACATTTAGTTTAGAGGACAGTGAACACTTGGCACTTCTTGATATATATGCGTTTGCTATGAGCATGGTCCAATATTAATTTGCCTTACCAGCAGAGATCCATGTTGGTTTCCCCATTGTTTTGATATCCAAGGCAAAAATGGACATTTGGTTGTGGTCATATAGAATACTGTGTTAATAATGAATAAGTTATCCCAACTTTACTTCCAAGTTTGGTAGTGATGTAGGTGTGTATTTTACTGGTTGCAGTATCAAGTTATGCATGCCTACCTGCATGTAATCATACAGAGCATATACATATATACAAGGGTGGTTTGTTAACACACTTGCAGGACAACCAGGTAAAAGCAATGATGTTACTACCAAACTTGAGGTGATACAAAGTATACACTTTTTCTGGCCTGTAAAACAGTTTAGACTATTGATTTTATTTTAAACCGGTGGTACCAAAAGTCTCCATTTTAATGGGGAAAGTGGTGATAATGTAGGGATAAAGCTGTCAATCAGAGCAATCTGTAATACAGCAATGTTCTTGTATTTTGAAATGTTGTAACAAATTGTTTGTCAAAAAATTACAATTGGATATTTATAAAAGATCTATATATATATTGAATGAAACAGAATGACTCTATATAAATAATAGAACTTGAAAACAAACGATTCTTTTGCTGCGTCAAATTTATTGAAATGTGTCCCTTTTAGAAACGTCCACATGAAAGTAAGCTTAGTTGTGAGGCAAATACAAATACATTGTAGAAGTCTATTACTCTGGCTAAGTTCAAGTCTTTGACACTTTAACAAAAGGTTTCTGTTTCCCAAAAAAAGGTTTATCTTAAGTTGAGACGAGACAGACAAATCTGAGTTAAAGCCATATTATAACATTTTCAAACAAAATAGATTAGCATTTCTTTGCCATAAAATGTTAGCTTTTACTGTCAGATATATCCCTTTTATTTTTGAGCCAAGCAAAGCAAAGAAAATTGGAATTTACTACCAGCGCACATAAATCGCTAATACGCATACCACTCCTTCGGTTATGTTGTGGTACGACCCTTTGTTGTGTATATCACCGTCCCGCGCCGTGACGTACTGTGTGTTATGAACATCGTGTATGCGTTCGACTAATAATTCCATCGTAATAATAAAGCGCTGAATCAGCCTTTAATTCAAAATCACGGATTTTGACAAAACTACAGCACTTAGAGTCTTGATTTTTGCAGGGTATATTGGTTTTAATAAAGTACAATTTAATCGTTTAAAAAAAGGAATTTTAAAAATTCAGTGAGGGCGTCTTCCTCAGCAAATGTTATAATATGGCTTTAACAGTATTGAGCTGTCAATCAATTTCAGAATTGAACAAATGAAATTACAAAATATGTAACCTAGACATAATATATCATCCCAGGCCAGGAAAACCCATGTACTCATTTTGAAGGTATTTTCATTTTGCACATAGGAGGATTTTCCTGCCCAGGGATATCACATTTTATGCAATTGAGGTGCTTTACATTTCCAAGCACTTAAATAGGCCCTGTGTCTGGAACATAATTTGGGGTTACAAAACCTGTTCTCCCTTTGCATGGATCTGCCATCTTGCTACCAAAACAAGGTTCTCCCTGCAAACGCATGCCCAAAATGTGCATTTTTGTTTCTCACGCTTTTCTAGCAACGTGCCAGAAGGCTTTTGCAATGCGTATGCTGTAATATAAGCATGGGTTTGACAGGCGACGCACACATAGCACGCACTTTGTGGGTAGAACCTCGTTTTGAGGTGACCATGCAATTGGCGAATTACAAACATGTTTGTCATACAATGCCAAAGACTTGAACCTGAGCCACTGAGTAAACTTTTGTATTGTTGGTATTT
Source organism: Amphiura filiformis (assembly GCF_039555335.1). Classification (NCBI taxonomy): domain Eukaryota; kingdom Metazoa; phylum Echinodermata; class Ophiuroidea; order Amphilepidida; family Amphiuridae; genus Amphiura; species Amphiura filiformis. Next base: position 63,869,324 of record NC_092630.1, on the reverse strand, counting down.
ATAATTTGTTGCTGTGTTATTTTTTTTGAGGGAATGCTTGAGTTATTTATTTCACAATGTAAAACATGTAGACAAAAAAATATACAGACCGTCACCAACAGGCAAAGTCCCCATGCTTTGTATGCTGAGAATTGGCACATAGTCATGAGAGTCAATCGTTCAAACGCTTGTGTCTAACAAATCAAGTACACGCCATCATCATGATTTGTGGTTATCATGGAGCTGTATTCAGGTTTATTATCAGCTATATGGTGCCTATGTACATTTACACAAAAGATGTTGAGACTGTTTTGAAAAAAATGGGTGGAGTGTTTTCCTGCACATGCTTCATGGAACAATTGGCCCTCACTAACAGATGATGCTGGACTTTGCCAGTTGGTGAATGGTCTGTATATTTTTTATCTATGGTTAAACATCTTTAATTTAAAGTGGTTATATTTACAATGTTTTCATTTGCAAACCTTGAATAAAGGGACAATCATTGATTTCTAAACGTAAAATGAAGATTTTGGTATAAAGATTTGCAAATAAACCGTGCAAATGGTAAATGTGAAAGCGATCTGATGAAGATCAAATTTGACATACGACATGAAAGTAGCATCATAAATGTCTACATGATTATTTTGATCCTTTAATTCTCATGCAAGTGAGACTCAATGCTGGGAACACTTAGGCAACAGTTAACTAATGCCAATCAAAATGACCAGTGCATGTTAACGATTTTGATGGAACAGGCATAGAAAATCTCAGATTGTCCCTTGAAGCTATTAGATAGTGAAGGCTGCACTCCAAAATTTACCTGTTGCAAAAAAACTTCCTAAATGCAGTACAAAATTGTGACACATGTTATAAGGATTAGCATTCTTTTGCCTTTCATATTCCATGTCCACAGTGGTATTGCAAACTATACTTTGATTTTGTTTGCAATGAAAATTAGACAAATCTTTACAAGTCTTGATTCATGACACATCTATATTTGCAACTTCCTACTGATTTGCAAATATAAATCCACAGATAAACGGCAACTTACAATACAGGTTATACTTTTAAAGAAAGATAATATACCAAAATAAGAAAGGTTATTTAGATATTACAAGGTAAATAACATAATGGCTATTTTAACTTTTTACATGAAGAAAGTAAATTTGGTATATGTCAATTACAATCTATTGCGGTCTGTCCAACTGTTACGGTCAGTCAGTCTTCCAAACTTATCAATATCATAAGAGCTGCATGTACGACATGTGCAATCATCATGTACCTTCACACTGCGACTCTTAAATGTAATATCTTGGCGATTTTCAGCAGTACATCGGAATTCCACAGATTCGTAGTGACTGTTCTTTACCTCGCATGTAATAGGACACATTGAGATGGATCGTGTAGACTCACAGGTTCGCATCATGTAGTCAGGGTTAGCCATTGTGCGGTTTTGGACCTGGCAATCTGGTGGTAAGAAGTTATTACATTATCAATTGATTAGATTTAAATTTTGCCCCCAACTGGTGTATTTACAACTACATAAAATGAACCAGTATAATGCTCGCTCCTTAGGAAATGCACTACTGGTGATCCATGTAAAGCAGTAAACACATTTTATTTATGTAGGAAGGTCTTAAGAAGGATAAGGTTGTGTTAAGTTGTATCTCTTGCAAGGTACGGTATGCTAGCACACCTAAAATCTTTACAAAAAATGCAAAATGTTTGATTTTTTGATGATATATTTAGATTTTCAGATGGTATTTTTAGATTTTCTAATTTTAACAAAGCACAGGTAGTGCCTTTAATCAACCATCCCATGCACTGATAGCCACATCTGTATATGTAGATCACAGTCAGTTGTGACTGTCCCAATACACCATTAGTAGGGACATAATCTGCAGCAAGGCAGTTGTCTTGATGGAAGTGAAAGAAGATATACTTGTATGAACACCCCTGCCATGATGCAATTGGAAAGGTGTATATTAATATATGTAATATTGAATTCCCAAGCTTGAGGGTGAAATGTGTATTTCAGTAGAGACTTATTATTTGGTAGGGAACAAGATAATACATGTACACATTTTTGGTACCAAGGTTGGTTTTCATGAAAAAATTCAAATAAGATAAAGGGCTTCGATTATAATCACTTTTATAGATGATGCAAATTTAGTAGTCGGTATATATATATAAAGTCAAGGCTTTTAATGTCAAACTTCATTTCATGGATCCTTGTACTGTGACACTAAAAAACCTTGAGATTGGATCTGAATTCAGTGGATTATTAAGTGAACTAATGTGTGTATCACTGTCTACTTTTAATTCTTCAACATGCTCTTACCACATTTGAGGCATGGCCTCTGTTCTACATGTAGACTCTGACACTGTTTGACTCTTTGTTGTGTACCAATGCCACACACATCATCATCAACTACAACACAGCTACTCCATGAGCTCCACTCTACATTACAGTCTGGTTCTGGTTGAACTTCTGCAAATAACCAAAGAATTTGTCAATGTGTTGGATGTGAAGGTATGTAGCATATTTACTGCTGGTGATACTAACTGGTTTTAAGTTTGTACATTCATGCATGCTTAGCTAGCATAAAAAACCCTTAATATAGTGTTTGAAAGATTTAGGGCATCTATAGTCCATATGACATTCAAGATAGTAGCATGCACGGTCAAAGGTGGTGCATCGTTATCATCAATGTGGTAAGTAACTGCACCCCACAGATACACTGCCTTTGATCGCTCGTGTGTATCACACACTGACTTACAAAAAGTCCACAGATGATGTGAGTTGTAGGGGAGGGTCCTTATTAGGTTGAAAAATGTGTAGCTCATGCAGATTCTGTATAATGTTAAGAAGTGTTATGTTGTTCTGTACACATGCTTTGCATAAGAGACTTGCCTTGTGGCGGTGTGACTGGCAAATCTAAAGGTGTATCACATGTCACATTCACATTGAAATACTTGATCACAGAGTCACCTTCAGGGTTGCGGGATGGAATCACCTAAAATCATCAAAAGGAAAGTAACAAAAGGAAATTAATTTTAATATCACATCAAAGAAAATTTGATTTCATTGCTCATATTTTTGGGTCTGTACATTCTGGAAGCTCATCTTTGTCATTAATACAGTACTAGGAATGAGTAGGTAATGTAAAAAGGATGTTTGAAATATGTTGATTGTATTGATAGTGTCTAATGCCACTCCACACTGTACCAGTGAAGAGTTTCAAATGTGTGGACTGTTAGATGTCAATTTGGATTTGTTCATAATTTTGCTTGGACAACATCTCATTTCCCCACGACTCTGAACTCAAAGGGAATAAACAGCAGCCAAAAGTAAGGGGAATAAGTTCTTGAGGTGGATGCATTTAATCTGACATCGTTTTGTGGCATTTTTTACAATTTTGCAAAAGGACTAGTAAAACTGATGTTTTTCTTTGTCATCTATTAATAAGGCTCAAACCTGCTTATATAAGTTCCCTGTTGCTAGAGAAATGAGGCAAATCAGTGTACGCTCATACTTGCACTGAATGGTGCTGCTTGTTAGTCCAATGCATTCAAGGATAGGAGAGGAGAGGATATGAAGGCCCAAATCCACATAAGTGTTATTGCTTGGGGCCAAGAGCATAATACAACATACAAAACATTAAAACAAAGTACACATGCAAGTAAATTATCATTTACATTAAATCATATTCAAATGCTCATGTATGAGACCCTTTGGAACAGTGAGATGTGAGTGAGTTCTGTTTCAGTAATAAGTTAATTTGATTGTCATTGCATCTTACACTTATTCTAATGTTGTCTGTCTGCCAATCTACTCTCCTGTCTGTGATAGGTTGTCCCCTGTCATCCACTTGACATGACTTGGATATATACGCCAGATTGGCGTCTTCAAACACACGATTAAGAGTAGTAATCGTGCCATGCATGACCACATTGTGTGGGTTGTAAGAATTAACCATGCCAACTGCATCATAAAAAACAAACAAAAAGATTATGCAAATCAAATTTAGCCTCCAATGCAAACTATTTTGATATGTAATGGAATACTCTTTCAATATATACAATAGAACCCATTCCAGTAAATTTAGATTCTATATTTGACCTTTTGGACACCTGCTCTCACAAAATGAGCATAAAGTCGCAAGGGCCGCCAGGGCACTATAGAAGATACAGTCCATTAATCATGACAAAAGTCACTATAACAAAAGACATTGTGGAGGAAACATTGATTTTTGAAGACCAAAGCAAGAAGCCAACTTTATGCTCATTTTGTGAGAGCTGGTCATACTGAGTTACAGCTGTATAATTCTGTGACAAGAGCAGCGCAACTCCTACAGTGTACTATTTTCAAGGCAATTGATTTTCATATAAATCTTGTGAGGTTTTCATGATTTAGTGTTTTACTCATATCAATATTTGAGTTACTTCATCCCCATGTCTGCAGTGTTCGAAATATGCCTCAAAAAGTTACAGGCCAGCCGGGCTTGACCTTAAAAAGTTACCCGCCAGCCGGGCCAGCAACTAGATGCCAGTCAGAAAAGTTACAAAAAAAAAAAAAAAGTTACAGGCCAATGGCCGGCTGACCGGCCCTATTTCGAACGCTGCATGTCTGTATAATTATTTACCTTCCACGGGTTCTATACATTGTTTGCCACAGCCAGTTGCTACAGCACAGCAATGCTGAGTACCAGGACATGTGTCATCTGTATAACACTCATCAACAATGGCACAGGATGGCAGTGCACTTGTGATTGCTGGACACTCATCTGTAAGAAAAGAAATGTGGCTTTGTATTGTGAGATGAAGAGATTTTGGTAGGAGTAAGTTTGAACTATTTGCATGATTGGACATTTTTGTGGGAATTTAAATTTTTATGTTCCTCCAACTTATGGGAGATAGTAGGTAAGCTACCACAGAATCAGTTAAGCACTCCAGGGTATATTAAAAGCTGTAGACATATTTGCTTGTGAGGTATCTGATAAAAATGTTGCTGTTTAATTGCAAATCTGAACTTACATAGAGCATCAATAGCCTCATCAACAGTCATAGTTCCTTTATCAGCATATAGAGAGATGGTGACAATCTCATCTTCTGTGTAGCGCTCTCCAGTCTTATCTGATCCAATAGCAGAAGTTCACTCTCCATTGTACATACTTTCTCTGGTAGACTCAGTACAGGAAAATATGGTCGCTGACCATTGAAAACTGAAATCTTGGCTTTGAAAGTCTGCCTAGGAATTGGAGAACCTGGTTAGAATAAAATTATTTCAAAGATTTTAGAATATAGACCTTAATTAGACATATTATGCAGTTTAATACCACTTTCTTTGTTTCAAGACAAAGCAGGAGGTAGAACAAATTGTGTGGCTTACAGATTACGATGGTGAAAATGAAGCTGGTAGAACTTACTATGTACCATGGTATAATCAACATGACAACAACCAAAAATAGAAAAGGAAAGAAAAAATGATACAAGAAAGGAGCATAACAATTATAACAGCAAAATACCTGGTGGAATTCCATATGTGTGTTGTAAACTTCGGCTTGTCATTCCATACTCTACTACAACTTCAGTGGTTCCCTTGAAATTCTTGAGTGGTGTAAATTGGGCTGTCTTGAGAGCCTCAATGACCTCATATGCTGGACCAGACATGCAGAAATGAGTAACCATATCACTGTGTTGTCCCATATGGTCCAGGTAGACACGCAAACCAGTAGGGGCAGTCAGAGTGACCAGTCCATGTTTGGCCTGGACTGTGGTGTGGAGTATTCCTGAATGAATGCAGATGGGTGGTAATTAGGTATATTAGTAACTATCAATTTTGGTTATCATGATGTGATTCATTAATCTCCTATTCCATTCTCTCATTTTCCTTTTCATTAGTTTTATTTATTTGTCATAAAACAGTTCTACTGAAGTGCTTCATCTCAAAATAAAGGTATTTTCACAATACATGAGCATGTATGAACAAGTAAATTATGTATAATTTGGTTCACTTCAAGTTTGGTAGTGACGTCAATGCTCTTTCGCGGTTGCGTCGCAAGCGTGCTGACAAACCGCCCTTGTACGCGTGCGTGTACACTCAGGGTGTTTAACTTTAACACGTGTGATTCGATACTGCGGCGAGCGAAATACGCACCTACGTCACTACAGAACTTGAGATGAACCAAATTATAGACAGTACCTTTCATTTCAGGTTCAAAGACATTTGATGTGATGTTCAAAGGAACAGTCTGTCCCTGCCCAATGAAGATATTGTCCTGTACAGGTGTCATTTCAAATTCTGGATAAGTAGACCTGACATTAACACACTCATCAGTGCTCTTAACACCCCAAATCACCATGTAGTCAGCCAAGCGCTGAGAATCACCCTTGTACATGAAGATCTGTGTGCAATTTGAACAGTAATGATCTGATATTGCAAATATTAGATACATTTACTTTGTTATATTTACTGTATAAACAATCAAGATAAATGACGTACATCATGAGTCAAAATGATCTGTTATCAACTTAATTATTTTTCTGCATAAAAATAACTTCAATCAGAAGATTTTAATGTAACTACATAGACTATTAATTGTTATGTAATACCTGTTGTCTCCCATAGCACCTTTGACTTATGGTTTAAAACAATATAACTGCTACCAGAGCATCTTCATTTGCAATGCTCAGGTATGGATGATTTAATACATTTTTAAATATGCATTACTTTTAAATCAAGATATTGTTATTCAAATGAACACTGAAATCACTTTCAGGTATGTACTGCATGATCTTTGTACAACATTTGTAGAGTTCATATGAAAAAGCAGTGTGGTTCTATTGAACGTCTGTGTACAGCTTGGTTTTCATGTTGTCTTTTTCAAAGTATCTTGTTTTGAAAACTAACGGAGGTATGTTATGTTCAGAAAACTTTCACTTACAATAGACAACATCCCAGTCTATAATGTCCTGCAATATTAATAGATTAAAGTATTATTAGCAATTTTGTTATTTTTGATGCATATCATTTGACTCGCCCGGGTTTATTATCAAAATCTGTCTGTATGTACGTCCAGTTTACCACTAGATGTCTTCCAATAGTGCCAAACTTTGTATTCCCTTCTCTTCCATTGAGAAGCAACATATCACCACCATTGGGATAGACAAATTTGTTTCATTCACTTTTTGTTATCTCTTTGATAGCAATTCCAACAGAATGCTATCGTTGACATGACAAGTATTTATATTGGTAATGCTTGTTAGGAAAGAAACCTGTAAGATATTATTGAACCTACTTCAATAGGTATATGGCATACACCCTTAATTGTCGCATACAAATCCACTCTGATCTGTCTTAGGAGATCATTGCACTCAGTAACTGAATTACAGCTGAATGTTGGTAGCCTGGTTTCCATATTCTCAACAGTACCAATCTGAAAACAACATTTCAACATGCACCAATGATTATAATACCATATCTTGTTTCTTTGTTTAAGGTTGGATATTCTTATTTTCAAGGTACTGTGACTTTATTCTTTGATTCTGACTTTTCCTGGTTGATATCTCACATGCACTGTGATGTTATGGGTAGATAAGATTCTGATCTGGTAAAGGTAGTAAACACCATGTCAGAACCATTTGTGCTTCTTTGCACTGTACACCGGATTTTTGAAGTCCAAATAGATTTGAATTTGGGTAGATGACCTATTGTGTACAATTTGAAAGTCATAGTTTGAAACTTCTTAGCTGCTGATCTTCTGCATCATAACGGCTTTCCAGTATCAGGATGGTTTCTCTGCAATATGCCAAAATTTCTCCTAATTTCCCCAGAATGGTATTTCATGTTGCAAAAAATTGTGAAAAACTTCTGCCCCTTCTGTCTTTAAATTTCTGCCCCTTCTGTGGTGCCACTGAAGCTGATTTTTCAGGCAACATGTTGCCAGAAAACTTGGACAAATATGATATTTGCTTCAAACAACTCAATAATCATTGTCTCAAAACTTGACAAGCATGTATGTATTAAGAAAACTATTTATGAAACATTCAGAATGTCAAGATGTAACTCTTACTGTATTGTTTATACTGAGCCTGAATCTGAGTTTCCCTTGTTCTTCTCTGGAACGAATGTAGATGTTTTTCACCAAGAATCTATTGGCATTAGCTGGGAAGTAGGTGAACAGGTTGCTGTGTAGGAAATACAATTAATAATACAAATAAAACAATTCTTTGTTTTCAATTAAATTTACAGTTCCATTTTAATAACATTTTTTTCTGAATCAACTCTTCTATTTAAAATGATGAATTCAACGGTTTCCATGTTGTGAATAGATGATGGCTAGGCCCCGGGGCTAGGCTTGCAGGAACAAGCAAAATACTTCAAAAAACTAATTTAGAAAGTCAATAATACGTAATGCTTTGAACTGATTTCATGAACTTACTCTGTGATCAAACTCTTTGGTGTTGATGATCTTGATTCCACATGAATATCTGCATCCCAGATAGCTTTAGGATGATTAGTATCAACATCACAAGTCTGTGGTGTAATCTCCTGCACTTCAAGATGGATACGACTGGTCCAATCAGAGCAGGTATTTTCCAGCCAATAAGGAGGTATAACTCTTGGCCACCAACTCCATGCTTTGATGGGGAATGGATACCAAAAACGTGGGTACCTGAAATAGGATTATGTTTGTCAGTGCTTAGTAACTATATCTTGCTCAAAATTCCACTTAGTGGCCAAGAAAAACAAACAAAGTAACAAACAAACTGCTGTTTTTGCAGCAAAACTTTGATGCTTTTGACCAGGGTTACAGGGTTTAGTTCAAGCTGCCTGTTTACAAAGAATTGAGCTTAATTTGAATACCATAGATACTAAAGGAAACTAACCATTGAGGCCAGACAACAGGTCTGTCATCACTGTTCATACCAGCAATTTCATCCCATGGATGAGGCACCATCCAACTATCTTCTGGTAGGTTCCAGTTTGGTGGTGTAGGCCATTGACTACACCATGGGACAAACAACATGCTAGACAGTATGGTGTTTACCCCCTCCAGTGAACCTGTAGAAAACAGAAGTAAATAAAATATTGTATGCAGTCCGAATTTAAATAAAAGTGAATGGCTTTAGGGTGATTTTAGGGGGCTGAATTCAAAAATGGTGTTGAATTCTCATGCTCAATTTTGTGGTCTTGACCCTTAAAAATTAAATTCAAAGTGGCAGCCAATTCTATGGGTAAATACAATGATAAAAAATCAACATGCTTCGATTTCGTTCAAAATCTACCAAATTATTCCTGCAATCCTAAGAATTAAAGCGTTCATTCACATTTGATCTCTAGTTTAGGATTTATGAGTCAAAAGGTCATTGTACAGGGGTCAAAATTTCAATTTGCTCTGATTTCCATAAAATTTGCATCAAATTATTCATCTACCTTCAGAGATTCACAAAAAGAATAGTTTGCACTAGCTATGATGTATGATTAGTGTGTTACCTAACGAAATGGTTGAAATCCCCTTAGATCAACTCATTTTAATGGTCAATGACCTTTAACATCTCCAATCTTGGTTAGTATACATCACAGCTAGTGTTAACTATGCTTTGCGTAAATTGATGTTTTAATGAACTTGATGATATGGAATCCAGAGCTTCTGCAAAAATTTGGGCTACTCAATTTGAAATCCATACACCCCCTATGAAAGACATTACCTTAATCTCCCACAGAGGGTTGTAGATTTCAAATAGAGTCATAACCATTCAGGTAACCCCGTTTGAGATTCACACAATTGTGTGGAAGATTAAGGTCATGTCTTCAATAGTGGGTATATGGATTTCAACTGGAATTAGCCAGTCCCCAGTAACCTACCCATGAAATTCAAGGTGTTCTTTCCATTGTTAGACATGGTAGTATTATATGCTACAAAATTCGTTGAGAAATCGGCATCACGATCAAGTAAGTCTATCCGTTTTGTTTTCTTCATTGTGGTGTCAGCACGTATTTCTTTCTCCTGATCAAAGAAAATAAATACAACAAACGTTTGTTTGGTTATTACCAGACTTAGCAACCATTCTTCACCTTGTAATACTAGGCAGGTAACATGAGATTGAAAAACGAAATGGCTGGTTATTGGTATTTTCAATTGAATACTTACATTAGGAAACGAATGACCTTGAAATGTAAATGTATTTATGTTCTGAATCTTTTAAAGGCTTCGTCGATATAATTAAAGTTAAGCAGCTCGATGATAACCAACCAAGCAGGCTTTAGACCAGGCCTTCGAACATCTGACTACCTCATTTACTAAGCCAAGTGATTGAAAAGTCGAAAGAATAGCAACTTGTTCTTAGGTTTTGTGGATTATGAAAAAGCCTTCGATTGCCTAGACCGCCAATCACTTCTGTCAGCCTTAGAAAACAAAACATCGATGGGGAATATGTAATCAACGCAATATACAAAGAGCCCACAGCAATGATTCACGTGGATGATATCATCACTGCCTCAATTGAAATCCTTAAGAGGTGTTAGATAGGAAGATCCAATATCACCAAAGCTATTCATTCATCCGAGCCGTGGAGGAAGCATTCAAGAACATTTATTGTATCGGCAAAGGATTCCTGGAGGACAGGGAATATCTCACCCATCTAAGATTCGGAAATGCAACAGGAAATGATCTTGCAGAGGAAAGTAGCAAGGCATGCCTATAAAGAAAACTAAAGTCATGATGAGCAACAACAGCAAAAGCTCCTAAGTATCTGTGCAGGGAAAAGATCTGGAAACTGTGGACCGTTACATTAATGGAAGAAGATCACCCTCAACAATGACACTAGGGAGGAGATAAAGAAAAGAACCCAGTCGGCGTTGTGCGCGAAATTGGGCTCACACATCTACATGTTTCAAGACACTTCTCTTCCTGTCTCTTCGAAGAGACAGGTATTTGACCAGTTCATTATGTAACTGTTCTTTCATAAGACCTGGACAAACACCAAACGTTTGAAGAAGAAACTCAGGCTGATGGAAAGGGCTATATGGAAAGAATTATGATTGGTGTATAACAAGGAATGACAGGATGACAAATATATTTAAGATCGAGATCAGGAGTGCAGGATATTATGTTGACCATCAAATCAAAGAAATCACGGAGATGGGATTATGACAATAGCAACAGATTGGAATCAACCAGAAGAAGAAGGAGACAAAACAGGAGATGGAAGAAAAACACAAAACGGCATATCGCATTGCTTGGGAAAGAATAGCTTATAAAGATAGATTGGATTGGAAAGTTGGTGGAGAGACCTTCCTCCTGCAGTGGAGTGGAGCAGGCTAAAGATGAAGAAGAATAAATACAAGTATGATTATGTGATCCAATAATTGATAACGAAGCCACATAATTCTAAAGGTTAACTGGTGCTAAATTTATTTGACTAGTATGCATTGACAGAAATACCTAGATACTGCAGAGCGTCTGAAATGCCGTTCCAAATTTACTTCGACTCTACGTCATTATTCATTGTAGAGGGTTTCATAGTACGGTGGTGTTGAATAGATAATCTTAATAAACAGCGAAAAAACTTCATTTCGCAAACTCTCCACTGAGTACTTTTGTGGTGTCATACTTTCATGTTAGCATAACAAAGTTTGTATAATCCTAATATTAACCATTACCGTTATCTTAACCCTAAACCCTAACTCTAAAACCTAACTTTAAATTTCATGACTAAGGTAGAATCACTTTTTGGTTACCTTGGGAAAGAAGACTACATCATCTCTGATATCCTGTCGTACCCACAAAGTACCACCCTCATCGACAGAGACACGGATACGATATGTCCCTTCTATTCCATCATTATCCTTCACCGACAGAGTCTTGAACTGTATGGGTTGACCTTCCGTGGTATAGAGTTGTGTGACATTGTTGGGCGTGTGTTTGTCAGCATGTGTTACTATGGGGTCCTTAATGAGTGGTTTCACGTGGATCATCATCTGGCGTTTAGTTTGACTTTGTCTATTTCCTTGACGATCAAAAGTATTTCGGTCCTGGCTGATTGCGTGTATATCCAGGCAGTGTTCTCCACTGGAGAATGGTGCAGGTCTGTTTGAGTGGAAACGGGAAAATAATAAGGACAAGACAAGATGGGTTGAATACTAGAAACTTGTAATAGTTATGCCCAGTTATGAAACTGTTTTTAAACTTTTAAATCTGAAGGAGGCGATCCGAGACACATACATCAAAACCTTGTGCTTCGCTCCCGCACTCTCAAATGGCTACATTATCACAAGAATCAAGCGCAACTTACACTCTGTTATGTAACATGCAATGTCAATTTTTTTATATCCTGCATTTCCGTTTATCATGTTAATAAAAAAAACATCATGGTGTGTACATCTTTAGAAAACTTGGTATTTCCTACAACTTCTGAATGTAGAAGAATGATAAAGAAATATACTTTCATGCATTTAAATACGTACCTTAGAGTAAGACCGTCAAGATCAGATGCTCCCAAGTTTGTGAGGATATTGTTCGGCAGTGGTTGGTTGTTTTTGTTGACGATCTCCCAACCCTCTGGCATACTCAAGTGACAATGACATTTGCCTGTGAAAACAACCCAAATTTTTGATGAGACAAGTTGCTTGATTCTTTATAAAGTTGATAAATTATATTAGGTCTACTGCACCTTTTCAAATGTGTGTGTTTTTCCCTTCTATGAAGTAATTTGTGAAAAATATTACCTGAATAACGGTTGCATGTAATATCTTGTGCACAGCTACAGAGAGCCACAGTAAGTTTCTCGGAGCCATCGATATCATCGAGTCTTGCCCGGATGTCCAGGAGAATGTCATCTCCTTCCAAACCAACGACAACATCTGATACGTCTAGTTGAGGTTGGTCAGCAATCGCACGGATACTGATGATAACACGGGCTGGTTGACTACGCTCACGCTCGTCTTCAATGATGTAATCAAATTGAATGGTTCCAGAGAAATGTTCTGGTGGTCTAAAAAGATACAGTGACAGTCTTAAAATATCATGTCTGTTATACTGTGATATCTGAAATGATAGATCTACCATGGAAGTACTGACTTACAGATGTCATATCGTACCCGGGATTTCGTATAGATGCTGTTAGTTTCCTGCTGGAACCCTTACCACTGCAATTATACTCTTCTGTCATGTATTTAAGTCATATTGGAATATACGCGTATGGGCTCTGTATTCTTGCGTTTTATATGAAAATAGGCATACACTTTTTTGTACATTATTCCTTGGGAGCAAGTTCAATAAACCTAACTCCATCGTGTTTAATGCTTATCTTGATCTTAATGTTGACACCAAAATATCTGTCTGCTTATCCCAAAATATTTCTATTACCTCATCAACCTACAATCATGGAAAAAAAAATGTTGGGACACGTGGTCAATCTTACTTTTTTCAAATAAATTACGTGTAGCTTCAACCCTCCTGTAAGCTATATCCCTCCCCTTTCCCCAATCAATGTTGCAGAGTCCAACACGGGGCCTGATGATAGGACCCCAATCAACATTGTTACGAGGGGAAGGGGGATCGATTTCAGTGCATGGTCCTAAACTGTCCCAAGACATATTTCCATGATTGTTGTCTTGTGTCAGAGACCTTTGCTATACTAGTAGGCCTATATCAGAGCGCCAAAGATGCGACTAAAACGAAGCGAACTAGTCTAAAACATATTCCATGGTCGAGAGCTTTCATAAATTTCTCGGAAAAACTAACGCCAACATTAACCCAAAACCCTAATCGCAAAGCTGATGATGGAAACTTTTATTCCATGCAAGTATTTTACATGGTTATGGCATTTAGTTGTATACTTACGTGTATTCAAAATCCCCGGATGTTTCCTGTACTATCAATCCATCAATAGGTGTGACAAGACGATAACGGGTATTCTCCAAAAGCTCCTCATTCACTCTTGGACATGCAGATAAACGTCCGAATAAAATGTGATCTTCATGGCTTTTATATGACTGGTCCAATGCTTGGAGTGTGTCTGTAGCTATATTTTCATGGATTTAAGTGTTTAAAAGTTTAAATTTAAAGTTTGAAAGTTATTTCTATGTAGCATGATGATGGTAACCATAAAGTCTTAAACTGTGAGCCTGTGGAAGGTAAATATCTTTGAATTCATCATATTCACAGATGTCATGCAGTAAAGAAAGACCTTGTAGGACCTCTGAATTCGGTTTTTAGTCGGATTAGAACTAAAACTATTCGAGGGTCATTGGAAAAAAAGCAACAGCGTACAAAATTCAGTGCAACGCACATCATCGGAACTTTTTGGACATTTTGATAAATTTTGTCGCTTTAGCGTTGCAATTAATTGAATGTATTAAAAGTGATGTATGTGAAATAGTAAAGATATGTTTTACCGATCCCTATCATAGAGCTCCCTTGACCCTGTCATCTCTTCATAACATACAACAACAGAAAAGTTGGCTTCATAACTTGTAGCGTAAAATTACTATCAAGCTATGCCGGTAATGGCAATTTTACTGATTTTACGTTGTTTGTTTGTTTGCTTTTGTTTATTTGTTTTCTATTAGTTTGTTTGAATGTTTGTTTAATTACTCCCCAAAGGGAAACACATATTCAGTCCTATATGTTCTGTTGTTAAATGGATCCGATTTTGATTACAAATATTCTAAGATATAGTCATCGTATCAGTAAACTATTTCAACCTAATGTAACCTCTGTTGACAATCAGACACTAACAGTCCAAAGTACATTGGTAACAATAACAATAAAATAAATGAAATCAAAGGTTATCTAATGGAGATTGCATGGTTCATGGTTATTACCACGTAATTGCTATGAAATTTATTATGATGTCATTCGTATTATGTGAACATTGCCAAACAAAATGACATAGCAGCCTCTTTTCACCCTGATAAACAAATATGCGCAGCACATTACATTGAAAACCAGAAGGTCGATGCAATAAAGGTATCAAAAACAATGGCCAATTAAAAAGAACAGGAATAATTACAACAAAAGGAAATATGATACCACTATATTTAATCAATACTTTATATTGTATTAACCCAGTTCCTTGATTTATTTGTATTTTATCTGAAACAAAATCATCAACATGTAGCAACATAAATACAAATTTATCATTTTTTTCCCTAAATTGTTTTCCTTTGTTTATCATTTAGTGCAGAAGTAACAAGTTTTTAGAGACAGAAGTGTCGGTATTTTTGGTCCATGACTTTTGATGTTATTATGCTGTTATTGTTATGTTTATTTTATGGATATAAATGATGAATGAGAATTAAATTATACTGTTGTGTAACGCAATTTTAAACTAAGTATAATGAGATTTCTTTTAATATATGTGATCTTGCCTGATTTGAAGCATGAAACTATTACCCTGGTATGATACTCCCCGATATATTTGTGGGTGTGGAGGGTGGGAAAAAAATCCGAAGCTCCTAATGAAGCAATGTAATCAAAATTACATCCATAAACTTCTGCTTTGTAGACGAATCCAAACATAGGACGATATACATTGTACAAATGATGAAAAGCATACAGCTTTCCAGCAGCTAACGCAAACAAAGGGGAAACCTAGAAAACGACTTGAGGCAAGTAAAGCAGAATAGGGCCTACCTGTATTGTCAACAAGACGGACAATTGGAATAATTTTCCATCTGTGATAAATGCGTTTTTTTACTCATGTTTCATATAATGTACCTCATCAAGAGTCCGCAGAAACACGGTATATGCCAATAGAGATCCTATTGTGAAATCAGTCGGCGTTAACACGTTGTCCGATATATAGACTTTGAGTTTGGAATTGTTTATTGTAAGTGTTTAAAAGGCATGCACCTTCATTTACAATTCTCATAAGTCTCCAACTATTTGAAATTGGCAGGAATAGCTAAATGTATGATTTCGATCAAACTTTAATTGTGTTATTCTTTGCCAAAAACTGTTAGCTAACATTAGTAACAACTATCAAGGAGGTTTCTGATCATTTTAAGCCAATATAATGAGGTAAAATGAAAGAAAACCATTACCCGCTTAATTGTGGAGGTCTACAAGGAAATTTGTCAATAGAAATCCCCGGTTTTAATCAAAATCTCTTATTGACTGTAATTAAAGCACTGGGTATTACAATCCTGCAAAAAGTAAAAGATTTGGAAAAAATTGAAGGCGTCCTTGTGAGCAAATGATCAAATCACACATTGCTTAAATTTATTTTTTCATATGAAAACTCGAAAGAAAAGAGTACTTCAGTGAAGATATGAATGAAGCCAGATTCAATTACGCAGAGTAAAATGTTTTTAGATCGCTTTTGGTCCTATCAGAAACTTATACTTGTTACAAAAAATACAAAAGCTCTGATTTTTATGTTTTTAGGATTTAGCGAATAAACTGATAGCTTGATGTACATGTCCATGTCATGACACTTTGCAGACGATTTAGTTTAATGCAACATGCCAACATCTTCTAGTGAGATCAGATGATATGGGTAGGCCTATGCTATCACCATCAGCGTATGTGAAAATCCATGTAGGCCTATAATGATACAACTATAGAACAGAGAATAAGAGAAATTACTTACGACGACAAACTTGTGCTCTTGCGATTGCCAAAAAGGCAACCAATAGGAGGAGCGTCTTCATCTTTGAGATTGTCACATATATATTTGGTTCGCAAACTAAATCTGCATCAATGGCTTGAAGTGAAATATTCCTTAGCTATAGCTTTGTTTTCAGTTTTTATGTAGAACCAAAGGTCGAATGTTGGAATGGTGGATTCAAAGTTAAAGAACTGAGTAAGCTTATCTACGTATACTGTACACATAACCTTTGATGATAACCTTTGACGATCGTATCATGATATCAATAATCACGAGAGTTTGGGAAGTGATTGTGCAAAATAGTAAATGTCATTAATGACACCACGGCCACGAACAATAGAGGTTGTGCGTGAAATTATTGATTGGCTCCAAAAAAAGGATTTGAACCGGTGTCCTTCACCGTAATCATGGCGCAGTGCAGTCCATTCGATCAAATGTTGTCATCAACTTATTTGATCGTAATGCATTTGTTATGTGTGTGAGACGAACTGTCGCGGTAGGTTGCAATCATGCTTTTGTTTAATGCATTTGAGTAGTCCGCCATATTTACGGTATGATACGTCATATTATGCACAACCTCTATTGGAGATTGACCATCTTTTTCACAACCAGATAATGATCCTTACAGATACTACAACCTCGGTCATTGGACAAAATCATGCGATGCGATTAATATAATTCCCAAGTAAGCAGGCGTGATTGGAGGGCAACTCACCGGACTCCTAGCCGGTGGTTATCCATTGGCACCCCGGGCGCGGGCCCTGGGTTGGCATCGAGATTTCTGTAGGCGACACATCTTTTGAAATATCATAACAAATAAACAAAATATCATTATAATAATATGAAATCATGACGTCGCTTGATAGTGCATAAATACAAACAGTTTACACAGATGGCTTCTCATTTGTATATATAAATGTGTACACACTCATGTCATATTCGGTAACAATTAACCAAGGGCACTTCCATACTTGGATGATTTTGTATTACACAAAAAAGCCAAAGAGGAAAGTGATAAAACCAAGAAGGTTCTAATAAACACGGGTACTAGATTACGTAACGTATTGTTCCTTTGGTGCCGATTTGATTTACCGATGGGGGCGGTAGACTTGTCTTCACTTTCGAGCAGACGAGTGGCCAGTCCCTCTACTGAAGTTTTATAATCATCGTGTTTTCTGATATAGTTCTGAATTAGGTTTTATATCTCGTCGGCGTTCAAACGATCGATTTTGAGTCTTTTTTACGCGAGATATGTTTGAATGCGCGCATCTGGACGTCTTCTTTATTTCGAGACATTTTTTTGGATCGGGTATGGTAAGTAAGTTACGCGTTGTTTTTACTTACGAATTGACGCTAGAAATACTTCAAAAATTTAATCAATCGATAAAATAATGCTGCAAAGGACGGTACATAAATCAAACGATAAAATAACACTGAAACAGACATCTTATATTACTAACATTTGCAAGATAAACTTTTAAAAGTATATATTTTGATTGTTAAATATACTACACACAAAAAGTGCATATATCTTGGCATTGTTACTCTTGGAAATGAGTCGTACATAAAATTAAAACTAAACAGTATCTGGAAATTAATTGGTTTTATAAATGTAATACCCCGCGCATTTTGACACCTCTTGAGTCTGTTGTCAGACTAGCGGTTGCACCCCAATATAATTATAAGATTCCAGCAAGTGCAACAAAGAGACATTTTCTTCAGCAGTTCAGTCAAAGCGAGCTATTGAAGCAGTATATTTTTCTTTCACTTTTTCTTCCCTATACTTTTCACAATTTTATTTATTTTTCAGTTCTTTTGTTTCGGTTTTCTTCAGTTTTGGTTCTTTTGATTCAATCAGTATTATTGTCCACAGCTGCTGCGAAGAGTCGCCGCATGCTCCTGATTAGGCGTCCGATCTGTTCTTGTTCCACTCCCCAGCCGTTATCATCTGCTTATTAACATACCTCTTGATCAGAGGATGATTTAAGCACTTCCCACCACGCCACTGTGTTGACTTGCGGTTAGCACAGTTGTGTGAGTAAACATGACACCACTGCTCGCACACTGCATTGACGGGCATGGTTAAATTTGAATTTGGACTGATATATTCACAATAAAAACGCATTCAAAATGCTAGTCGATTTCACATTTCAGGTTACCTGCAGAAGGTGTGAATTATCCTTTATGCATACATCACTTTTGTTCTGAAATCGACCAAGTAATAATGACACACGCACAATTCTTAAACAACATCTTTTGCACAGAATTCAATGGGATTTGAAAAGTAAAGTGGCAGTTGAAACTCTAGTGATAACACGTGTGCAGTGCATGATGGGGCTTCCTTATATCATCCTCTGCCTCTTGATGTCCCATATCTTCTGCAAAAGGTAGAGATCTATCTGGACTCTTTGCAGGCCAATTTAGCCTCTACGGCTTTAACAGTCTGAAACTATACTGCCTACCTTTGAAGTTTACAGTGCCGACTTCTTGATCGGAATTGTGTCTTCTTTAAATCCCTTCAAACTCGCCATTGTTTTATACCAATTGAGAAGCAATCAAAAAGGTCTAGCCAGTTTATCACTTTTAAAACTGTCACCATTCAAATAATTGTAATCTTGCTTGTAGAGGTTACCAAAGAGGTGTCAAAATGCGCAGGATAAGATATTACATCTATTTAAAAATATAAATGTACCCAAATTAACAATTTGTTTAGTTTTATGGAAGACTAATGGAAGTGTACAGATACTTGCGAGTAGCATAAGTTTATGTTGATAGGCCAAAAGTTTATTGAACATCTTTTTCAGGAATCCAATGGTTATTTCCTTTGTATAGAGTTCCAGATGAAGTTGTCCAAACTGACCACCGCGCAAACATGTTTAGACAAATCTGTATGTTTCCCTTTCGAATTTTGTTTCATCTCTAAAATAATAAAAGTACTTGAATTCTTTATAAGAAAAAACAAATCTTGACCATGTTGATGGTTCACAGCGCAATATTTAGGAATATGTTTCTTTTTAATATAATTATTTTATCCTAATTAAAGGCAGAGGAATACAGATATTTTGACCAAGCTTGTATCGACATAGGCCTATAATCAGTGTTTTTACTTTAATACGGTCGCAAAACAGTTGCCCTCGAACTTCAAAATATTTTAATTAATATTTGTTATCTATAATTGACATATGTATATTGATTAGATCTGATATGCACATACCAATACGTATGCGATCTCGCTGCACGTAACATTTCATTCCTTGTAAAAATCGTTGTTGTTGGGGAAATTACAAAATGGATATTGGACTAAACCTCTTCGTGGTTCTCGTTGTGAATATTGGCATCACCTGGGCCACATGTCCGAATTATTACACTACCTATAACAACAAATGCTATCGCTATTTCTCTACAGCGAAAAAATGGCAACAAGCTGAAAATATTTGCAACAATCAGCAAAACCAATATGGACACCTCGCTTCCATAAGCTCTCAGAGTGAGAATAATTTTGTCACTCAGTTGACCGCGAGTTCTCGTCCTGAAACATGGATCGGTTTAAATGACCGCAGCAATGAAGGTACCTTCCAGTGGAGCGATGGTTCGCGTTACTCCGCCAGTAGTCCACGCCCTACATACAAGAATTGGATATCGTCAAGTGAGCCTAATAATGGAGGAGCGTTGCATTTCATAACAGGAGATGAAGATTGTGTGGCGATTAATTACTCGAGTTCTGGAAAGTGGAACGATATGTCGTGTAATATCAAAAAACCATATGTTTGTGAATGCTGAATGCGTCATGCAGCTCTGTTAAACACAAAGAGACACCACAGTGCTATGAGATTCACTGCAATTTTGTTCAATAATTAACATGCTAGAATGCTACAGTGATTTCTTAAACGACGGATAGGCTATTCTATTTTGTCACACAAATACAAGACCAAACTCCGGGACCAAACTTTGCCACACGCAAACGAGGGTGGGCGAGGATATTTTAGCACGTCAATAAGAGGGACAAGGAGTTTTTGGTACATCGAATAGAATGGAGTACAAGAATATTTGGCACACCAAGAAATGATACCCTTCCCCAGGCACATCATTATTGCGTAACCTCTATCACATGCATTCAGGAAAATTCAACGTTGGCATAGTTGGTGACTTGAAAACTGCATGCATATTGTCATCAGCCTTAAGGGCTGGGGTATGAACGTTTGGACAGTATTTATTTCGGGACATTAGGGCACATCAGACATATCGAATTGTATTCTGAATACGAAGAATGTCATTCTGATATCAAATAATTTTGGTTTTTTGAAATTCGCAATTTAATACACATTTTATGGCAAATCATTAAAAATTGATATTTTTGATATTTAACAGTGCTCGAAGTAAACTTTATAAATCTGATGATTTATACTTAACGTGTATGTAGGTGGGATGAAATGCCGACGATCAATTGAAAATTTTGACCTTTCGTATTGAAGGTATGGATTTTTTTTTCCCAAAACACCAAAAAAAATTAGGTCTTTTGGGGAAAAAATCTATATCTTCAATTTGAAAGGTCAAAATTTTCAATTGACTGTCGGCTTTTCCTCCCTGCTACATACACTTTAAGAATATATCATTAGATTTATATAATTTACTTCGAGGACTGTTATATATCAAAAATTTGAAAAATATCTAATTTTTATAATTTGTCATAAAATTTGTATTATATTGTGATTTTCAAAAATGAAAATTATTTGATATCAGAAAGACATGCTTCGTATTCAGAATGCAATTCGATAGGTCTGAGGTGCTCTCATGCCCCACAAAAAATACTGTCGAAACGCAATAAACGCTCATTTTAGATCCCTTAAGTGAGAAAGTGCATTGTTTGAGCAAAACTTGGTTATAAAAACACTAGTCACATTATTATTCTTTGAATTAACATCGTTTTGGACAGAATCGTTGATCTAACATTTCGATTTTGAAATCTTTATATTAAAAAAATTGCAACAATCAGCAAAACCAATATGGACACCTCGCTTCTATAAGCTCTCAGAGTGAGAATAATTTTGTCACTCAGTTGACCGCGAGTTCTCGTCCTGAAACATGGATTGGCTTGAATGACCGCAGCAATGAAGGTACCTTCCAGTGGAGCGATGGTTCGCGTTACTCCGCCAGTAGTCCATGCCCTACATACAAGAATTGCGGGATATCGTCAAGTGAGCCTAATAATGGAGGAGCGTTGCATTTCATAACAGGAGATGAAGATTTTGTGGCGATTAATTACTCGAGTTCTGGAAAGTGGAACGATATGTCGTGTACTATAATTAACACAAATGTTTGTGAATGCTGAATGCCATCCGGCATGCACAAAGAGACACCACACTGAGATTGACTGCTATTTTGTTTAATAATTAACATGCTCGAATACTACAGTGATGTCTTATAAGGACATGGTAGCCTATAAACGTTGCTCGCTTTATCAAGTTTAGATCTATATCGAGTTCATATCTGGTTTTAATACGTCTTCCATGATCGTGGTGTTCATGGTGTACCTAAAATCCGAAGAAATTCAACTGACACACCGACGTCACTTACGTCCATGCTTAGCCAAGTTATCAAACCTTATAGGCATACCCTTGCTTCCATAAATTCACTTTTTTAAAAAACACATGGATTGGTTTAAAGGATTGTATATAGCAACGGAGATACTGTACTTTAAGCTAGACTTGCGATTAAGACTTTCTCCAACAGTACCATGAGTAGGCCGCATACAAGAAACATCAAGTGCACTCTTGGAATAATGATAGATCATTGTTACATGTCAAATCAGGAGAAGAAGATAATTGTGCTGCGATGAATTCCAGATCATAGAATGGTATTTTCAGTGAGTCGTAGCGTACTTTTACCTCCAATCACAGAATTTCCCGTGCAAAAGGACTTTGTTTGCAAAAGGAAACCTGTTTGCAAGTTTCAAAAAGTGCTCTATATAGTGAACAGTTAATATCCATTCGTTCTCTTCCATATTAATATGTCATTTAGTAAGGTTGCCAAACTTTGACTCATTGTCAAAACGGGAGGGGCCAATTTTGGCACACAAATAAGATCACCATACGCAAATGTGGGTTGGTAAGGATAATTATTTTAGCACGTCAATAAGAGGGACAAGGATTGTTGGTACACTGAATGGAGTACAAGAATATTTGGCACACCAAGAAATGTTACCCTTCCCCGGGCACATCATTATTGCGTAACCTCTATCGCATGCATTTAGGATAATTCAAAGTTGGCATAGTTGGTGACCGGAAAACCGCATATTGTCATTAACTTTAAGGGTACACGATGTATTGTTGGTCGAAGCAATCTTAATCAATATATTATTGAAAAATAACACTTTGGACCCATTCCACGTCAACTCCAGGGATGTGCACCGCAGCACCTCTTCAATTTTTTTCTTTTTCTGTGTGGTGGTAGATATTGACGAGAAAGTAAAATCCCGAAAATTTGAGCTTCATACTCCATTTCGTTTTCCCGTGGCATCAAATTGAAATTTAGGGGTTTCAGCGTAAAAAATGTGTCGCAACGCGAAAGACGACGTTTGGAGGTCCATAAATGTATAAAGGGAACCCTTTACAACTTTGTAAGTATGTATCCTGGGGTACTTATTTGTGTAAAGTTCAAATCTGGTATCAGAAAACTTGTAACTCCTTTACTTTAAAAGATATAGGGCCCTCAAAATGCAACTTCGTCCATCCAGGACCAACTTTGGGGGGTCAGAACTCCAAAAGTAAAAATAATTTTTTTGCCAGTCAGAGCCCTTTGGTAGGACATTACTCTTATCCAATATTGAGCCTATTAGAATACTTTTAGCTGAGATATAACCCACTCACAGCAAAACCCCCAATTGTACATTTTTTGTACATTTTGACCCCCCTGAAAACCAATGTCAGACATTTTGATCCACCACCAACTTCAGGTATGTTGAAAATATGTCCTTGGACAACATTTCTGAGAGATATTGGCTTGGGGTCTCGATGGCTTCAACACATCAGTTAGGTTTGCATTCTCCATAGAGTTGTACATAAGTCATTATCCATGCGAAATCAAAAATGTGTACAACTCTATGGAGTAGGGATTTTACTTTCTCATCAATATCTACCACCACACAGAAAAAGAAAAAAATTGAAGAGGTACTGCAGTGCACATCCCTGGAGTTGACATGGAATGGGTCTTTGATGTTTTGCAATAGTTCATAGTCATATACATTGAAAACTTGCTTCATTTATTATTGTTAATGAGTTGCTGTTTCAGCCCTCTTTACAACATAATTCAAGAACCGTAGGACCTACAAAACTATTTAATTTTTGATTTCTTCTACACACTTGCTATGAAATGATCAATGCAATTTTTGCCAAAGCACATTGCAATTCGCAAGATGCTGTGAACTATCAAATCGGAACAGTTTAAAATAGTTGCTAACCTTAAGTGAGAAATTGCATATATTGTTTTCAGCAAACGCACAACAACAGCTAACGTACACGTAGTTATGAAAACACTACTAGTCACATAGTATTTTATATCAATAATATTATTCTTTGGATATGTATCGTTATGAACATTTCGATTTTAACATCTTTATAGCATATAACTGTCATGGAGCAAACAATCACAGCAAAGACCAATATAAAGCCCAACAACTAAAACGCCTTTTTGTCGCAACAAAAAAGGAGAAGAAGAAAAAAACACGTCCGAATACAATTGACTAAATATACGACACAGCGTACATTTAAATCAATGTAACCCAAGATTTGAAAGTTGCAGTAAATTCTATTGTTTTGTATTCAGTATAATGGAAGGAAATTTGTGTAGTGATATCTGAGTGTTTTTGTATTGTTGTAAGTGCAACTTTCAAATCTGAACCTCACTACATTAAATTGACCGGTGTTTTATTGTTTTCTGGGCCATCGTATCAAATGAGGTATCAAAATGCGCAGATGTAAATTCTGCTTCCAACGCATTTTACAGATTTGTAATACAATAGCCCGTTTCTGAATAATTGTCATTATTTAAGGGGGGTTGGTTACTTCTTTTTTTTAATGTTTACATCATGTACAGGCACTCTATAAATGAGCTGCCCTGTTCATTTGATAATTAGTTTACCAAACGTTCTGATATACATAACTACAAGACACGATTAAAGTAAATTACCTAAATCTAACCAAAAATAAGAAAGTCTTTTCTGATCATGACATACGTACAAGATGTCCCATTCTTTGGAACTCTTTAGATAAAAAGAAAGCTTCAAAATCTGTCAAACATTTCAACAATCAATTCAAAAGAAAACCTCTAAAATATAATCAATCTTTTCCGCGAGCACTCCCCTTCCTTATCTTGTCTTTTGGTTATGATATGTGGATCGAGTTACCTTGGGTTTTTTTTAACTTCATTTGATTTTATAGGGAAAGGCTAACTTCAGACCTTTTTGGTCTTTCACCCGGTCTTTCAGCCTTTTCCTCCATATGTACCGTGTTTGTATAAATTATATTATTTTAATGTAATGTCTTTGATTTTTATGGAAAGAAAATATGAATATGAAGGTAAAAGCAGTATTGGTAATATTGTGGAGATTATTACGAAATTAATCCAAGAGCAAGCAACTCCGATTTCTTGAAATCAATTGCAAGACCAGAATAATGTTTAAAACCGCTGAGAATTTCTTAAGATTTCCTCAGAGAATAATTTGACATCTCTTAAGTACAAAACGTTATCATCAGCATAAGCGCCAACTTGACCTTACTGTTACATACTGGACATGACAGTAAGTTAACATAATTCCATTAACATCATCATTATCAATTTTTAATAAGTAAACTTAGTGTCACTACGAACTATGCATGTATACAACAAAGTCATGACCATTATTCATTATACAAGACGAAATATCTGTGTAAAATAATATCAACCCATTAAAGTATTTAGGCAGTTTTAAAATGAATGACCACTCAATTTTGTCAAAGGCTTTAAAAAATTAATCAATAACATTTATAAGTAAAATATAATTATGTATTTATGTGTAAAATTTTGTAACAACACATAACACATTAGAAGCAATTTAGAACTAGCAATTCAATACTTACAGGGGTATTTCGTTATTCTAGCATCCTCATTTTATGGTATTGGGTCAATAGATATACGAAAAAAAAAGCGTATTTACGAAAATACGACATTAGATTCGGACATTACATTTGCGAGTTATGCATTAATTTCACACAAAAGTACATATTTGGACAATGTCTTTGTCAAACGATCGAATCTGCAAAAAAGTTAGCTTGGGTTTCTGATGGTATAAAATATCAATATTATTATTGAGTAATAAAATCATTTCTAATTTAATTTGGGTGACCATTTTTTTGTTCTATATGGTCTACCCACTGTACTTATGTATCTTAATCATTTAAATTATATTATATATCATGTATATATCTGCATAGTAAAAATAAACTGGAACTGAAACTGAAATATGTTTAATACCAATGGATGTTTACATAAATATTATAGAACCAAAGTACATCCCATACCTAAACCCCATTTGTTTCACATTTTCCCCTCACTGAAAGACCACTTACTAATCTCAGCCATACTTGAGGCATTGTGTAGCCCTACATACATGACATAGGGAAATGTTCTCATTTTGATGTGAACTTCCTCTTCAAATTGCTCAATTTAATTGACCCATCTTTTCGTTCTCAGTACAAACACTGGTCAGCACTCAGCAATGCTTCATCAGCACTCGGCAATGCTTCATCAGCACTCGGCAATGCTTTATCAGCACTCGGCAATGCTTTTTATGTAATCGCCTGTTCGCCAGTCCCATTTCATGTCGATTTTATCCTAATGTATTCAAAAGGTTTCACATCCAAGTCGATGTTATATAGCCTACATTATATCAAACATAAATTGCACCGGACACCTCTGATTGTATGAATTAAATTGAAAATGGAAATATATTTCGAAATAAATTTCGAAATATCTTTCTCAACCCTCAGTAAACTGGGACAAGCACTGTATATTTATGAATACGACCTCTTAGAATGTAGTGCAAGTTTCAAGGACGGTTTCAGCTCACAACTGACTATTAATTTTGGTAATGGGGATTTTACCAACATTTTATACAAAGTAAGGTGCATTACATGCAAACATATTATTGCTTTTAAAATTGCAATAACTAATGAAAATAAAAATAATTATTCACTTTGGTGCCAGTGCAAAATATCTGGTTTAATATGTGTGGGCCTACAGAATATTGAGGGTTGAGTTACAGAAGGTTATCAAAGACTATTTCTATGTGTGCATGCATGATTCACGATTGCGTTACACACTTAAAATTGTTCTTTTACCAAATTGGTATCATAAGAACGACACTTTACTTTTTGCCCCTTAACAATGTAATATTTCTAGTAAAAAATCGTTGTTAAATTTAAAGTCACATGTAAAAATTTTGACACGAAAAGAATCACGATTTTACTAGGAGTTATTAGAGATCTTATTTTACAAGGAATCCAGTCAAAAGGACTGTGCAAAACAAAATCTCGTTTATCGTCTCAGGTTAAAACACAAATGCATAATCCGACACAAATAGGACGTTCAACAGGTGATCTTGAAGAATGGATTATATATTCACACTGGATGATCTCCGTGATCTGAAAGAAATAATCAAGCAAGAATAAACATTTCTCAATTTTACAAATATTCAACAGATGTTATGGTCATTGTATACACCTCACGAAAGTACATTACAAATATGCATGAGCTATCATAACAATATCTTAAGAACCACTAGCCACTTTTAAGAATACTGTAGGAACCGCCCTATATTCCCTAAACCTACCATGTGGCACGGTTATAGGCATTTGTGAAGCAGCTTGCACTTGACAGGTCGCCGTTAATGTCATAGTTTCTTTTACTAATGTTTCAGGATTTCGGGATGACATTAGCTGAAAAAATATAACATCGGCACCGTAGCTCTGTGGTTGTGAGTTTTCGTTGGTCACGCAGTCCTTAGTGAAATACAAGATCCCATTCTCACGGAACAGGTCGCTGATAAGTTTTGTAGTTCCCAATAGCGTTATGTTGTTTTTCGCCCAGATGGTAATTTGGACAACTGAAAGCAAGAGCCAGAAGTTGAGAATGGATTGATAATATTGTCTGCATTGTCAGCCATTTTTTCAGAGGATGTTTCAAAACATTTATGTCTACGGTATGAACACATTGAGCAACATACAACAGTTATTCATTGAATTTTGAATAATACATTTACAGTTAGATATAACTATAACTTTATAAAAATGTTAGAATTATTTTTACGGACTTAATATTTGCACATGTGATATTTGCAAGCATACGTGAATTATGCAATATGGCTGCAATAGCAAGCAATAATGCATTTATCCTACAACTATATCACCAGCAAATACATGTAAAATCTTCCAAGTCGCATTTCACCAAATCTAATACGTACATGCCAGATGTAAGCATTAAAGCACACGGAGTCTAAAACATGCTGACTTCCTATTCGTCCAATCTTCAGGGATATGAGAATGTCTTTATACACCCTCTGATCTTCAACAATGGGATATGATTATTATTTTATATACTTACATATATTTGAAGGTTTTAACATACACGTATTTAATTAAATTAAATACACAAAATTGGTGCGTACCTTCAACGGGATATTGACATTTATTACCACAGCCAGCTGGCCGAGGGCAACATCGCTTGGTTATGACACAATCTGCATCATCCTGGCAGGTATCATGTAAGGCACATTGTGGAGGTTGGGGACTCGTCATCTCTTACAGGTGGACACTTATCTGTAATGTCAAGAGAAAAATCTAATATGTTGGCAGAATGTCCAATGCCTTTCGCACCCCAGTGGCGTAATCAGGGGACAAAGGGGTAGCTGTCCCCTGTGAAAAGTCTCCCCCCTCCCTTGTAGCACTTATATAGACGCTTCCGTACCTTGCAGAGAGCAGACAACAATAAAATTGTTAGCAATAGTACAATATGCCACTTGTGGGTTGTGAGTGTTGGCTAGGGGTCGGTGGGATTCGTAGGTATTTGTGTGTGGGGTTTCCTCCTAAATATCTTCCAAACACCCACAAGATTCGCGTTGAAGCTGATGAAATTAGGTTAAAATAAATTAATATTGTTCCTACACTTTTGTCTACTTACAACGAGCTGTCATGTTCTGTTGGATTACTCCTTTCTGAGAGAATATTGACAGTTTAACCATTTCGTCTCTATTGTAGCGTCCACGAATCTCAACCATATTGAGTGGTATGATACCATCATTTGCAACACCACTACAGAAATGATGCGGATGGATGAGTATTGGGGAAGCGGGCAATTTACCAGGACCAACGTGGATCTTTACCACCAATGACCTCCTGGGAATCTTGGAACCTTTGTTATTGAAAAAAGATAAGAAACCAACATCAAGTAATTTACGAGAACTCCACATACTGCGCCAATAAAGTATC
Organism: Amphiura filiformis; assembly: GCF_039555335.1. Taxonomy (NCBI): domain Eukaryota; kingdom Metazoa; phylum Echinodermata; class Ophiuroidea; order Amphilepidida; family Amphiuridae; genus Amphiura; species Amphiura filiformis. The sequence continues at coordinate 63,840,207 of NC_092630.1, read as the reverse complement.
CTTACACTTGGAAAAATAATCACAATTTCCAATCTAATCTAATCCTGCCCATTATGACACCACATTGAATCCAATGTGACTTCAAGAAGCAAAGTTACAAGCATTTGATTAGACGAAGGTCCCGTTTCAAAATTACTAAGTGTGGCAGTCACTGTGGAGTGCCGTACCATTATAGTTGAGCAATTACGAACAATTGTTTTCAACCTGTTTGTTCTTCTCTTTACATGCAGTTTTTCAACCCAGTTGACAATTTAGAGAGAGGAATGTCTCGTAATATGTCAAGCAGGAAAAATCTCCCGCTGTAAATTGTTTTCAGAGGAATTAACATTCCACCAGTATGTTGGTATAGAGCACATACCTTTCGGATACTGGTAAACTCGTCGCAAACTATTCGGGGGCATTCCATATTCAATTGTCACTTCTGCCACTCCCTTGAAGTTCTTCTTTGGTGTAAACTCGGCAGTTGTGAGTGCTTTGATGACATCATATGCTGGTCCTGATATGGAGAAGAACGTTGTCATATTAGGATACATTCCCATTTGGTCGAAGAAGATACGCAGATCTTTTTCGGCTTTCAATGTCACCAGCCCTTCCTCAGCATAGACGACACTATTCAATATACCTGAAAGTTATAAATCCGCGGGTCGGTAGGATTACAAAATACAAATACTTAAAAAAAAAAAATCTTCGGGCACTAAACTTTTCAATGATCCGATCCGCAGTATGAGAAGTATTTATTATCTGATTCACGAAAAACACTACTCTACCACAAAAGGCGCAAACATGGAAACGTTATTTTGGATTTTTAAGAAACATCACCGCGGCGCGGTGCGCCGTTGTGATGCGAAATTACCTTTCATGTGCGGTTCCAAAACATTTGGAGTGATGTTGAGCGGAACAGTGTTGCCCTGTTCCACGAAGATAGATGGCCAAAACGGCACCATGTTAAATGTCGGATAATTGTGTAACATATTAATGCAACTGTCTGTACTCTTGATTCCCCATACCACCAACGCATCAGATGCGAGATCCGAATCGTCTCTGTACATCTTAATCTGGTGAAGAAGAATCACGTTATTTCTTAATCTTAAGGAGAGGAAGGAATAGACGGTAGAAGGAGTACGAAAACACCACCCACCACCGGCACCACCACCATGCACTACCACCACCACAAACAACAACTGCAACACCACCAGCAACACCACCACCACCAAAAACAACGGTACCATGAACAAATTATGAGCTTTAGAGAGTGGATTTCTATGCGTCTGATCGTCACATTAATGGAAATAACGTTCACTTTCTTTTGCCTTTAATGGTTCATTACCTTAACCTTCACATTGCAGACATCCGTCACATTCTCACGGAACTCAACTCGAATTTTCCGCAAATATTGGTTACATTCGTCAACGGTGAAGCAGTTAAAGATAGGAGCTCCTGCTCCAACGCTTTCAACGAATGCAATCTATATAAATTAAAATACGAATAAAATAACTGGAAAATTGATCACACCTGGGTGATGCAAACAAATCCCCGAAATATTGAAAGGTCCGACTATTTTGCATTGCTAGACAGGCATGGGCGTCAATCCCGGGTGGGGTGTGTGGGGGGGGGGGAGGAGTAGTGGTTGTAGGGGGACGTATCCCCCATCTATCGGCAAAAGTACCCATTTTTTGTTCTTTTTGGCCACTTTTAAACGCTTTATATAATCATGATAACCTTTAGCTCAGTTCGAAATACCGTACATTAATAATTATTCATAACCTCATTAATAAACGCGATGCGTGCGATCCAATCATATTTTATTATTTGTGAAAACGCGAACGCAAATCGAGGTCATTAATATCTCACAATTGACCGCAAAATGCGTAATTGTTCCAATGTCGCACACAATTGACTTCTGCGTGCGCCGTATTGTGCGTCCAACGAACTGCGCGCGCGCTGGCTGCCGTATTTGGATTGCGCGCTACCATATTTGCACAGATTCTGATACGCACTTTTGTTATTGGTCGTTTTGTTTTAGCCTGATCGATTTTGGGAAAGGGAAGATGTAAAAATTGTTTATTTTTACAAACTTTTGAGGAAAATTTGGTGTTATTTTGTAAAGTTAAAAGATCAAAGTGACGGTTATGAATGAGGTTAATAACTTTGCATCGGTTATATGTCGGGCATTGTGAAAAATCTAAACATTTTGCTTTGGACCTCGGAATATCCCTCGGGGCTACGCCCCTCGGGATATTCCTCGGTTCCAAAGGCAAAATGTTTAGATTTTTCACAATGCCCTCCAAATAACCGATGCGCAGTTATTAACCTCTAATTCATAACCTCATTAATAAACGCGATGCGTGCGATCCAATCATATTTTATTATTTGTGAAAACGCGAACGCAAATCGAGGTCATTAATATCTCACAATTGACCGCAAAATGCGTAATTGTTCCAATGTCGCAAAATTGACTTCTGCGTGCGCCGTATTGTGCGTCCAACGAACTGCGCTCGCGCTGGCTGCCGTATTTGGATTGCGCGCTACCATATTTGCACAGATTCTGATACGAACTTTTGTTATTTGTTTTAGCCTGATCGATTTTGGGAAAGGGAAGATGTAAGAATTGTTTATTTTTACAAACTTTTGAGGAAAATTTTGTGTTATTTTGTTAATTTTAAAGATCAAAGTGACGGTTATGAATGAGGTTAATAACTTTGCATCGGTTATATGTCGGACATTGTGAAAAATCTAAACATTTTGCTTCGGACCTCAGAATATCCCTCGGGGCTGCGCCCCCCGGGATATTCCTCGGTTCCAAAGGCAAAATGTTTAGATTTTTCACAATGCCCTCCAAATAACCGATGCGCAGTTATTAACCTCTAAATAATAATAATAATAATAATAATAATAATAATAATAATAATAATAATAATAATAATAATAATAATAATAATAATAATAATAGAGAAAAATGGCACGCTTACTGAGGTATTGACCCTTATTTCGAAGCGTAATTTCCCTTCTGCTTCCTTTGACATTGACCGGAACTTCACGTTTGTGATTTGGAAATATCTGACACCGGTGTTGTAGTAAGTGAAAATGCTTCTGAAATGTTAAAAAATAAGCACATGATAGAATAAAGAGAAAGAAGAACCACACATCACACACTAGCACAAATTAACATGAAAATACAAATGGAAACATAACATATCATGATATAGTTATATATAAAGCAAAGAAAAAATGAACCCCAGACCTCCCACTTCACAGTCGAGCGGACGTTCTAACCACTGAGCTACAGTACACAGACTGTCCCTGATAAACAGGGTTCATGTCTGGTATGGATAGTGAACAGTCAGGGTAAACAGACAACAAACCATCACCAGCGTACGAGACCAATTCATGATGCTTACCCGCCAGCCTAATATCACAAACAAGGGAAGAGGCTGACGCATCGCACACTGCAACATAGAAACATTTACTGATCTCGTGCGCTAGTTGGAAATGCATTTAATGTTTTTATGTTCCAGTGTGCGACGCGTAAGCCTCTTCTCATGTTCGCGTGATAGTAGTTGTTTTCTCACTGGCAAATTTGCCCAGGCCTATAATAAACTAGATTTCGCGGTTCTCGGGTTTTTAGTATCGGGATTTATGATGTTACAAAACATGCGAGCACGCGTTAACGAGCCACCCGCACGCGATAGCGCGCGGACAGAGGGAGGGACGGACGGACATTTAGTATCTGGATTTAGGATGTTACAAAACATGAAAATCAATCGGGATAAATGTGAACGCAATTAGGCTGATATAACAGGATAAGGTTTAACTACGGAAAAATATTGCCCTCGGAAATAGTCATCGCACCGCTCGCACGCGAATCGCACCGCACGCACGCGAATCGCACCGCGAGCACGCGTTAGCGAGCACCCGCACGCGATAGCGCGCGGACAGAGGGACGGACGGACGGACGGACATTTAGTATCTGGATTTAGGATGTTACAAAACATGATAAAGAAATAAAATCAATCGGGATAAATGTGAACGCAATTAGGCTGATATAACAGGATAGGGTTTAACTACGGAAAAAATATTGCCCTCGGAAATAGTCATATTCTGCTACTAATATGCCTCTGCACGTGTGCCGGTTTGAAATATGTGTTAAAAATAGGCCTATTGATTAGTATTATGATGATATGAATTTTACTAGTTCTTATCGGACTCAGTGTAGGTTGGAACTTTTCAACTCGGTGTGCGTAGATTTCTTTTTGACATGGGGAGGGGGGATTGGGTTGAAAAAAAATCTTGAAATAGGCCTATAGTGAATCCGGCACCTTTTGGCGACAAAATAAGTTTATGGTACACATGCGCGCGAAACGCAAGAAAAAGTTTGCCATTTTGAAGCTAAACTGATGAAACATTGTGCAAAAGCGGAATAAATTTGCTCGTAGCGCTAAAAATTTGGGCTTTGGGGGGCTAAAATGGCCAGATATGAGGTTAATTTGGCGGGTAATTTGGTCAGAAACCCACAAACAGGTGTCAACATTGGGGAGATTGCAGTGGCGGATTTAAGCTGTCAGCAAGTCAGCAGTTGCTGACAAGCCCCCCCCCTGCTTTCTTTGCTTTTTTTTTTTTTTTTTTTGCTTTAATTGTTTTCTGAAAAGGTAATATATATGCCCGTGCATGCAAGAGGACATTCTATTTATGCCCGCATTTATGATTCTTAAAAACTTTCATTAAATTTTGCCCGTTTTGGCCACAGCAAGATTCTATAGAATCAGGACTACGAATTGGTATCTAGAGCATTACACATTCTCAAAATACAAGTAGGTCATCTTGTATGGGTCCAGGACCCCCAATGTTAGACATAAGCGTATCATCAAAGCTGGCTCTAAAACTACAAAGGACCCCGTATGTGGACCGTTGACTTAAGCCTAAAGGTCTTTCCCCTTAGATATGAATTTTGCCAATTTTGGCCCAGATATCCAAGATCAAGAGTTCCCGGGGCCCGAATGTCAATACAAAGGGCCAGTCGTTTCTCAGTAACTATTCATGGGTACATGAGTTCCAAAGGTCAAATATTATAGGCCCACTTGGCCATAGGCGTAGATCCCGGAGGGATTGAGGGGATTTATCCCACCTAATATTTTGCCAGGGGGGGATGATCCATACAATCATCCCCCCCAATGTTGACGGCTGTATGTGGGTTTCTGACCAAATTAACCTCATATTTGGCCATTTTAGCCCCCAAAGTGCAAATTTTTTCGCGCTCGAATTTATTCCACTTGTGCACCATATTTCAACAGTTTAGCTTCAAAATGGCAAAAATTTTCGCGCGCTTCGCGCCCATTTGTTCCATAATCTTATTTTGGAGCCAAAAGGCGCTGGATTCAGTATACTTCGATAATTTTTTTTCCAACCTCATCCCCCCAATGTCAAAAAGAAATCTACGCCACTGCACTTGGCCCTTTGTTTTAACATTTGCAGCCCTCTGCCCCAGGCCCTAAAATGTTTTTAAAAAGTAATTTAAAGCAAATATAACAGTTAATGGTACTGAGTTGGTACACCCAACACTTGGGTATAGTGTACCTTTACATGGGTAGATGAGTCTCTCAATGTCAAATATTATGGGTTACAGGACCCAAATGGGCCAAATTCACGCGTACCAAGGGGGGTCCACACAATCATCCCCCAATGTTGACACCAATATGTGGGTTGTTTACCAAATTAACGTCATATTTGGACATTTTAGCCCCAAAAGTGTACATTTTATAGCGCTTCGCGCGAAATTGTGACCCTTTCGCAACATTTCGACCAGTTTAGCTTCAAAATGGCAAAAAAATTTCTCGCGCTTCGCGCGCATTTGTACCATAACATTATTCTGTTGCTTAAAGGTGCTGGATTAACTATACTTCAAGATTTTTTTGAAACTCATCCCCCCATGTCAAAAAGAAATCTACGCCACTGCTGAGGCACGCTCCTGATTTCAACTGTTTACTATTGGGCCCCCAGGATATTTTGCTGACAGGGCCCTTTTCCTTAAATCCGCCTTTGGGGATGATTGTATGGACCACCCCCTCCTGGCAAAATATTAGGGTTTACCCCCCCGGGATCTACGCCTATGAAATCTATTCAACTATAATAATAGCCAACAAACTTATATGTTACCTCGCGACCACGGTCTTCGGTGGAGACGTAAGGGCATCAACGTACATCTCAAAATCAAATGAAGCAAACGCACCAGCAGTGTTGTCGTCCATTATACATGTATTTTGTGTTATTTCCTCGATTTCAACGTGAATGATACTAATCCAATCCGAACATACGTTATTTAACCAAAAAGGTGGCAATACACGCGGCCATCGTGTCCATTGCTTATTAGGATATGGGTGCCAGAATCTACTATACCAAGGAGGCCATACATTCGGTTTTAAGGGGTCGCTATTTCTCCCTGTCACTATGCTCCATTTGTTTGGTCGTTGTTCCACCATCCATGTTTTCTCTGGTATGTTCCTGTTTGGCGGTATTGGCCACTTTTCGCACCACGGAATAAACATTAAGGTAGATAAAACTTCATTAACTCCATCCAAGGACCCTGTTCACAAGAAGAAAATGAAATAGATAAACGTTGGAATTGCACAGCCGCCATCGGCGCTGTGCATTGTTTTTCCGCGTTCTTCTTCTTTCTTCTTTCTTTGCACAGCCGCCATCGGCGCTGTGCCTTTCACCGCGTTCTTCTTCTTCTTCTTTCTACTTCTTTCTTCTTCTTTCTTCTGTCAACATCATAATCACCCATCGTAGCCACATGCTTTCAGTCATGTTGACCATACTTGGTCAGTAGAACCGTTTGGTGGTGCCACAGATGTCACATGATCAACTTTCGGTCAAAGGTCATCCACTTCTGGTCAATGGTCAAAAAAGCTACTCACAGAATTCGGGTCAAAAGGTCAATCAAAAATTTAAAAAAAATCAAAATCCATGTATAAGTTCCGATTAAGCTGAAATTCACCAGGAATATCCCTTATGACATCCTAAGCACTATGTAATATTTTGCGGGGTCAAAGGTAATTAAGGATCACTTCCGGTTATCAACAAAACCGCCTGGTGGCTGTGCTCGCGGTCGCAGGTGACCGCAACCGATCGTACATCTAGTTTCAAAATGTTTCAAAATGAATCTTTATTATTACATTATTCTGCGGGAAAGGGGTATGAAAAATTCAGTTTTCGTCTGATACCGGTCAATGTACGCTATACACAACTAGCGTATTGTTGAATTATGATGTTTAATTTACTACTAATAATGAAGACGTCCTCTGGAAAAAATTGCACCCCGGGATTGCACCATATGCATTAAAATCCAATTCAGTAATTTGCTTATCGGAAAAAATCATCAAAATTCATTTTTGATGATAGTGTCATTTCATAGATGTGCTAACATACAGGGTGTAACAATAAAATTTGTACAATTGCATCTTGACTTCTCAGGAAAAAACTAAAAGAGTTACGGCACAAAATGTTATATGCAATTATATCATGGCTAAAAGAAGACGTTTAGTTGGTTTCTTTACTAGCTTGGGTTCAAAAGTTATGCCCGATTAATTAAATCGTCCAGAAAATGTGTTGGGCCACTTTTGCCATGTTAGCGTATATCAAGTTTGAACCGCATAGATTGTGCTTATCGTGCATCGAACATCAAAGAACGGACACAAAAGAATTATAAGTGATGTTTCTTCATTTAATTAACATGAACTTAATAATAATATGATATTTCTTTAAAATCTATAAATGAAGTCATGAAATTTCTTTCAAATTAATAAATAAAGTAATTTCTCATGTCCCTGAGATATCATTGGTAAAACTGAGAACAGTTTTTTCACCCATAAGTACAAAATAATAAAAATGTGAAATTAAGATCAGCTGGGCTTCTAGCTGTACTGGGGCGACCACTATTGCCAGCATTTCTGTCAACAAATTGTACATACTTCTCATAGTTATATGCAATTGTACGCCTTGAAGGAAGACGTGAGTTTGGAAAATGAGCTATAAACAATCTTATGGTTTCTGCTTGACTCCATGTGCTACCGAATGTCACAACCATAAAAATACGTTCTTCCAAAGTGAATTGGGGTTAAAGGTGAGGTTGTTATGTCAGTGCTTAGTTGTGACTTTCAAAAACTCAAGGAGATATTCTAATATGTAATCATTTCTACCACTTCGAATGCCCCATTGTTCAAATCGACCTATCATAAGAACACCGTCCAACTGGTCCATGGTTCAACTCTATTCAGTCACTTTTGTAACACTTAGACAAAAGTGGCCCAAGCGGTTTTAAGACTAGGTTACATAATTGGCTATATCTTCACTTGTATACCTACGATTTTATTGGAACAAAGCTTATCTGGTGGCTAAAGATATTATCTTGATAGAGAAATTAATATCAAACCAAAATATAGGTGGCATACTTGTGTCATTCTATTTTCAAAATTGTACAAATTTTATTGTTACACCCTGTATAGCCTGCTATAGCCGAAAGCCGGGCATACTAAAGACAGGATAAGACATTTTACAAGAATCTGCAATTTCTCTACTTCAGTTTTGGACACTATAGGTGACAGCCGGGTTAGAATTAATCGTCAGAGTCTCCTCTATCTGTTTAACCCGGCTGTCAGTTCTGAAAAGTAACGTGAACTGAGATATGTTGGTTGAAAAAATGTGCTTTTTGTGACTTCCTTCCAATTTTTACCCCAAAATGTCAAATATTAAAACAGCCGCAACTTAATTTTTTGCTCTGAACAAAAGAAAGCATATGAATACTTTATACCTACATGTGAACAAAGTATTCCATCATATTGGTGCACAATTTGGGTTATAACATTATTTTATTTTCATAATTGTTAAAATTCTTTACCAAAAATGTCCATTTTTACGCTATTGTTTTTGAAATGAAAATGTATCAATTTGACAAATATTTATATCAATGTATTGAGCTGGAAGTTTGAATCAAAAAAGTTAAGTTACATATTCTGTGAACCATAGTTTTTTACCTATGACCTTCCAAAAACCATAGGCCATTTCAGCATGAAATTCATTGAATTTTTCCACTTTCATACATAAAAGGGAGGCCGCAATAGCAAGTCATATGATTTAAGGTTTAGCAAAGGTCTTTGGATTTAAAGAGGTCACATAGTGACTTTGGTGTTTTTATGCAGCATTTTTAGAATGGTGTTAACATTAATCTGGTCTTTCATTTTACCCGGCTGTCATTTCTGAAAAGTGACGGGGGCTGAGAAATTTGGTTTGAAAATGCATTTTTTTTGGCTTTTTTTACAATAATTATACCAAAAATAGGAATATTGAAATAGCTATGAAAGTAGATTAAGTATGAACTTCATATTTGCTGTGGAGAATGCATGTTATATGTATATTCAATAAAAACAAAAAATGGATGTTTACATCTTGCAGAAATATTTTGGGGAAAATTATTTTGGTGATTTTGTTCAATTTTGACCCAAAAAAGTTAATATGACATGAAATGACAAACGGGTTTAAATGAAAAGATCAGATTGTTAGACCAATCAAATTAAGAAAAATAAGGGGTTAACCCAGCACTAATTGCAACAGAATCCATTTAATCACCATTCATTTCAGGAAAGCATATTTAATAACACTTCAAAAGTCCAAAAACAGTGCCTAATTTGCATAAATCGAAATGGCCGCTTATGCAGGGGTGAAATGTCAAAGTTGGTCAAATCTTAACAACAATACCAATGTATTGCTCTCCTCATATGGATTCAGAAAAAGTATAGTTTGACCAGTCTCCGACATATAGTTCTTGAGTTATAGGCAAAAAAGTCAAAGGTCAAATATTGGGGCCCCAAGGGCGTTTACAATTAAAATATGCTCCAATTTTAATCAAATTGGTCTCAAATTATTCCTTTGGCAAAAATAAATCAAAATGATAAAAATGCATTGCATTGGATGTTTTGTTTAATACATTGGTAACAACACAAATAGGTCAAGGTCAACAAGGCACAATTATCTTCTTTGCTATGTTACTAAGGTAACAAACCACCCGAGATATATGACAAACTATTCTTTTTATTAAATGCTTTTGCAAGTGGAACAATGTGAGACTGTTTTGATTTTATGAGACCAAATTTTGAATTTTTTTTCTGAATCCCTGTGACGAGAGGAATACATTGGTATGGTTTTGATTTGACCAAATTTGAAATTTTACCCCTGCATAAAGCGGCCATTTTGGATTTATGCAAATTAGGCACCGTTCCACTACTTGGATTTTTGGGGACTTATAATATATTTTTTTTGTGATAGCTTTTTGGAGATGGGCGCATGCAAAATGAATTCTGTTGCAATTAGTGGTGGGTGATTTCTTAATTTGATTGGCCTATGTGTAGATACATTTTAACACCATAAGAAACTTTGTCCAAAAATGTTGCACGAAAATCTTAAAGATGAACATACACGAGGCAATTTCAATTGCCAGGCCCATTATTTAGTGAGTGAGTTATGTGCTCACTGACCATGAAGCTCAGCAATAATTGGTCAAAATACACGAAGCCTTGCAATTCCCCGAGTATGGTCATAGGTTTGGGGATATAAAACAAAGTTAGTGGTTAATGATTTTCATAATCATATCAAAATGGCACATGTGCTGTCTAGACAGCAAAATATCACCATCCTGTGTATATCTATACAACGTTACTTATCTTAAAGAAGAGACGGAGAAGGGAAACAACTATCAGAAGGGCATGTTGGGTACGCCAATAACAGCATAGGCATACAAATGTATAAATTATGTATTATACAACGTAGCATGCCATGTGCACACATTACAATGTTGGTGGATCAAGTTGGTCCCTACATTTCCCAAATGAATGCAGCGACCAGCTGGTGTTCCCTCAGCTGATTGGCTGGAGGCGGTTAGAGTACATGCAACAACCTTGAAAGTAGAGCATGTCTCTACTTTTTTGCATGTTGCTCGGGGTATCAATTTCACCCTGCAAATCCAAAATACACGGCGCAATCTTGTTGCAAGGTGTACCGAGGTGGTCTGCAACAGGCAATTGCTTGGGAAATTGCCTCGTGTATGTTCAGCTTAATAGAGCAGATAGACCGATGTGGCCTCTCTTTAATACGAAGACAGAATGACATAACAGAAGTGTAGATGATATGAGGCATACCTACAAATTCCAAGTTTCTCTTGCCGTTGTTTGTAGTAATGCTTCTGTCTTGATTGCGATAGATCTTGTAAAAATCAGAATCGCTATCAGGTACCCTCGGTCGCATCTTAGGCTACAACAAGATGGAAATGCATATCGTCGTTATATTATTATTTGGAAATGCTTCGCTTTACTTAAATACATGCAAATATTATTATTGGTTAGTCTGCTTTGATTTGGGAAATAGCATGTCATAATTGGTCAACATTTTTTTCTAACTCCATTTGTGCGTAAACCTTCCTCGAATTATATAACACTAGATTTCGGGTTGGGCGGTTCTCGTGATAGGCCTATCTCTAATTACCCAACACCCGTTACCCATTATACTTGTCCTGACCTTTCAAACTACTACGATATACGTCTCTCAAGTTAATCATGTCTTAAAATAGGCCTATTGGTCCGATGAGATGCACCTGTTAAGCTGGTTTCATACTACCCTGCCGCTGAGCGGCATGGCGCACGCGCATTGCAGACAAACGGACACAATCAAGGCTTGTCATTGGTTGAAACGCCAAAGTATGCTGGGGGCATTAGTCACTGTAATGCTTTCCGATGCTCGCACTGCGCCCGTCGTTACTCCGCGCACTATGCGATAGCGCACCGCGAGCACGCGATACGCACCGCGAGCACGCGTTAGCGAGCCACGCGCACGCGATAGCGCGCGGACAGAGGGACGGACCCCAGACGAACGAGCCTGACGGACGGACACGCCATGATTAGTATTATGATATGCGATATCCGAGTGCCCTTTAACGTGGCTGTGTACTCTAGACATTGTTTCTTTCGCGAAATAGAGCCTTTTTGAAATGTATTTACTTTGTTATGTTTTTTTATAAATACAAGGAAAGAAAATCCAGATTTGTTAACTCTAACTGCTCTATTTTATGGATTTTATTTCACTATAATTCACTCGTTTCCACAATTTAAAACATAAACATAAACAATGCGATTTATAAAGCGCCTTTTACAAAAGTAGGCAAAGCGCTAAAAGAGAGAAAGACAAGAAAGGAAAAAGAGCTAATCAGTGGGAAAGAGGTGGGTTTTAAGGAGATTCTTGAACGTGGTAATATTTTCTTGACCTCGGACAGTGGTGGGCAACTCGTTCCAAAGGCGCGGCCCCACTGATGAAAAGACGCGATCGCCAGCTTGTTTCTTGGAACGAGGCACTTCAAGTGTGACAGCAGCGTCAGATCGAAGCGCATTTAAGATGTTTTGTGGGTCCGAGGTTGAAAATAAGAAGAGAAGTAATCGGGTGATTGAGTGTGAAATGCTTTGAATGTCTGGAGAAGACTCTTGAACTGTATTCTTTGGGCAACAGGCAACCAGTGGAGAGATTGGAGAAGAGGAGAGGCATGACTGCGACTCGGTTGCCTGAAGATAAGACGGGCAGACTTATTTTGGAGGACTTGAAGACGGTTTAGTTGTTTTTTGTCTATACCATTGAAGAGTAAGTTACAATAGTCCAGTTTGGATAAAATGAGAGTGCGGACAATGTTATGACACTCATACTGCAGTTACTGTCCGTTTTCCTATACACAATACACAGTGCTCTCACCATTGAGCTGTGACCTGTACAAATCGTGCCATGTTGGAAGGATAGGCATTTGCCTAGTTAACGTCAATGTGTGAAAAATAACCGGCCAATATTAAAAGTACTCTCAAAAACTTCTAGCAAATATATTTCTCTAACATGACCTAAAATTACAGCTAGGTTAGATGTTCAGAAATATTCGTACTTTGGTAAAACAGTGAAGGAGGGCAAGGCATAGCTAGCCAAATCCCGTGTTAATTGAATGGAGATTTGACCAAAAATTTTGGTAAACGGACCGCTCACTTCTGAAGAATGCAACACGAAAACGGTACAAGCTACATTTAAAGTACTCTCTGTTCGATCATCATGATGAGTTTCTTATATAGTATGCCGAAATTTGGTACTGTAGGTGATTGACAAAGGGTCGTACTTCGCTGATGAATAAGTGACAGTGAACATGAAAATCAGCGCCCATAACCCAAGTTAGTAGCTAGTTAGTGGAGGCCGGCGTCACGGGACTGATTATTGATTATTGAAGTGCCTTATTAATAGATACGCACGATTTAGGGCAAGAAAATATACCGGGACACTTTTGGAGACATCATTATCATCATCATCATCACCATCATCATCATCATCATCATCATCATCACTTTCTACATTTTTATACTGTTTTAATGAGATTTTTTTCTTAAAATTGATGTAACTATAATTATTGTTTAGAGCGTGATAAAAACATCACGATTTTCATCACAAAACAAATATAATGCATATCGTTTGTTTTAGAGCGTGATGATGAAATAAAACATCACGGTTTTCATCACGAAACAAAGTAATACATAAGAAATCAATTTTTCGTGAGTGATGAAATAAAACATCACGATTTTCATCACGAAACAAAGTAATACATAAGAAATCGTTTGTTTTAGAGCGTGATGAAATAAAACATCACGATTTTCATCACAAAACAAAGTAATAGGCCTACAAAAGAAATACATTTTTCGAGAGTGATTAAATAAAACATCACGATTTTCATCACGGAGCAAAGTAATACATAAGACATCGTTTGTTTGATTGCAATCAACCGCGACAGTTCGTCTCACACACATAACAATGCACTGCGATCAAATCTAATTGATTGAATGGACTGCACTGCGCCATGATTACGGTGCACCGGTTCAAATCCTTTGTTTGGAGCCAATCAATAATTTCACGTACAGCCTCTATGCAAATTAGAGTTTACACACGCTGCAGCTAGCTGGGGTAATCGATCGAAGCTGGTTGCGGTTAGTGATCGAATGCATGAGCTTATTTACTTTACTGAATCGATTTACTGGATTAATTTCCTGTTAACTGGGTTTAATGCCACAAAGGTCGAATCGGGCTTGCCACGGACCATAAGTGCATCATGAAGTGTCGGTATCTAAGTATTTACGGATACGATTGAGATTTCGCAGCTGCCAGGTAATGGTACGAGACAAATTGGTAGTGTGATCGGCCATTGTCATGGAGTAATCAAAAATAACACCCAGGTTACGGATGCTAGGGGAAGATGGAATTTCCTGATTACCAAGATGAAGGGTGAGATATTGCAGGGTCTTATAGTGGTGAGCAGAATGATGAAGCAATAAAAAACTCAGTCTTAGATTAATTGAGTTTCAATCTATTTCTGAGAATCCAAGCCTGCAGATCATTAACACACTGGCTCAACTTAAATAAATAAAAGGAAAGAAAATCTTTGTTGTACCATCGGGGTACATTTGGGAGCACGTGTGGCCGAGTGGATAAGGCGCCCGACTCATAATGCATAGGTTGTGAGTTCGAGCCCCGCTCGTGCCAACGTGTTGTGTCCTTGGGCAAGGCACTTTATCCTCATTGCCTAACTGGGGGGATGTGGTTGGGTTGGATTGGATGTTTGTATAGTTGTTTGTTTCAATGTTGCAATATTGGCGCTGATTTAGCTGCTGCCTGCAAATTGCATTGTGTCTGTTTAGGTGTGTTTAATGTACAATTCTAGCAATTTGACTTGTGGGTCACCATTAGAGTTTGAAATAAAAACCTTCCTTTGTACACGCGAGTTTTGTAGTCGCGCAATTTGTTAACGCACAGATACGCTTCGCATACGCAACGCTTACCTGCATGCGCGGCGCATCTTATGCATATGCAAGCACCACGGAAGCACTGATTTTACAAAAACCTAGCGGTCAAATGGCTTCGTTTTAGCTGATAAAATGTGAATTGTTTCAAGTTCTTTCCCCCGATTTAAACATCAAGATATGAAAAGATTTCGCCCAATCTTCTCAAGGGGCTGTGGATTTACCCAATGTTCACGTAATGTAAGGTAGAAAAACGAGAAATGCCGCATTCTACTGTGAGCTTCGATCAAAGTGCAAAATGTGACCTCTTTAAACTTCAACGGCCTTTATTTCAATGTTCATTTTCTCGGTAAAATGACGATTTAGGTACACGATAACTCAATAAATACAGCATCTATAGGTAAGCAGTTATACTCATCAAAAAAAGCATGATCGACTTAAGAAACGGTTTTCTCATTTTTTTATATTTTGGTCTATTTCCGTTAGGCATCATTTTGTGCAAATAGGCGTTTGTGAATTTTAAAAAGTTCATTTTGATGCCTTATATGGTCAATATCTTAAACGAGAGCGATAACCGCACCATAGCTGAACCATGTGGCTTTGGCAGTATATTGTGGTAGGCCTATACCACTATCACCCGGAGTTTTTAAACATATTTTCAACATGTTTAGAATGTCATAAGGATCATTGCGTTTAAATTTCAGCTCAATCGGAGCATTTGGAAAACTTGACCTTTGACCACTTAATGACCTTAAATGAATCTTAAAATGTTTTTAAAATGTTTAGATTGTCATAAGGATCATTGCATATAAATTTCAGCTCAATTGGAGCATTTTGAAAAACTTGACCTTTGACCCCTTTATGACCCTTAATGACCTTAAATGAATTTTAAAATATTTTTTAAATGTTTAGAATGTCATAAGGATCATTGCATTTAAATTTAAGCTCAATCGGAGCATTTTCAGTTAAAATGTCCTTTTTGACCCCTGTGACCCTGGATGACCTCTGACGTTTGGAAATATTTTTATTATATTCTTTATGTTTTCCTCTTTCATATGACACCACTCATGGGCTCATACCTTCGTGGCATTTAGAGATATGTCCATTTCAGACTAAAAGGTTGCTGAGTAAGGAAGTAAGGAAGTAAGGAAGGAAGGAAGTAACATAGACTACTATAGGCTGAGACCATTTCATGGTTCAGCAAAAATAAGGCCAATATCAAAAAACTAAAAAAACCGTTTTTGGAATGGTGCCTCAAGACTAAGAAAAAAACAAATAAAAACAAAAAATTTTGGAAAGAGTGTTTTTTGTTATGATGTACCGAAGAAAAATTGCTAAAAAATCACTTTTTTTTGTAATTTTCTTCATAATTGTTGTTTTTACACCAAATCTGTATTTATATTGACATTTATTGATGTCTTGCCTTTATAAAAAATATATACTTTTATATGACTTGCGTGAATAATTGCAAAGTTATGGCAGTTTTACTACATGCATGTCTGAGAGTACACAGCCTCCTTAACTTTACGGACACCAAAATTCGCTGTCGAAGTGACATAATAATCGGATTAACTACCATAGCAATAGATTAATACAATTTTTGAATAGATCGCCCTGCACTACAAGCAGGTTGCACTCAGCACCTGTGTATGTCTGCAATCATAGATTGAAAACAATGCGAGTGCGAGTGATCAGCATTTCTTTGACATCTTTGGTTCAATGCATAGGTACAGCGTGAACATTGTAGTGCAGGGCGATCTATTCAAAAAATGTAGTTATCTATTGCTATGGTAATTAATCGACAGCGAATAGGCAGCAAAAGTTTCCACATTGGGTGTTCATTTTAAAACATGATTAAAACTGTTTGTTTTGGCGATATATTTTATATGCCCTTCTATTTTCGTTTACTTATTTAATCAAAATTATGGTGTCATTCACCCCGAGTGAGAAATCACTCTACAGTATCATTTCGATTAGACTATCGTAAAACGTCACAATGGTCTTTTGTAAACAGAGGTCTTGTGCAAGACGCAAGCTGAGATTTAGTTGTAGCTTGTAGCAGTCACTCAGAGAGATAACACCTCTCTATAAAATCTAGGTGTGCGTCAAGATTTGGAAACAACCTCTTAGTCTAGAGCGAGAATAATTCTCGCTAATTATTACTTTGATAAGTTTGTTCTACTCCCAGTTCACTTGTTAGTTTTAATATAAAAATACGAACGGAATGAAGAAGATGTAAGGTAATAAATAACTTAAATATCAGTAAATTGTGGTTTTGATTGTCTTGTTGTTTGAGTGATAATGTCCGTGCTTGGCTGAGTCTGAAAGCCTAAATAAGACCCTGGTCGAACCTCTAGTTCTCTGGAGAGCTTTTTATTAGCGCCCATACCAATGCCAAATCTATGATGAAGAGCCGATGAACAGAACTACCAATCTGAGGGACTAGCCGAGACGAGCGGACCAAGACGCATCTACCAAGCCGTGTGATTTATCCTGGTACCAACCTCGCTGCCTAAAATATTTAGCGAGTCCTATTCCCTCAAAGCTCTTTATTAGAACTCTATGACTTGTATACGTTCGTTCTGCCTTATCGGAGGGTTGTGGGTTCGACTTTCGAGACCCGGTGGTCGTAGGCGTAGATCCCGAGGGATAAGGGATGAATCCCCCAATATTTTGATTGGGGATGGTCCATACAATCACCCCCCTCCCCATTTTGACGCATAATATGTGTGGGATTCTGGCAAAAATCAAGCTTGGCCATTTTAGCCTAAAACGTGCCAATTTTTGCGCTCTTCGCGTAACTTGAGCAAGTTACCCGTCGCACAGCGTCAACATTCCTCTATATCTTCGTGTGAGAAATTGCCATGATAGTAGGGCGAACCACTAGTTGTTCAACAGCACGGCATGGCGACTTTGTTCCGCCGTGATTTAATACTTTCGAGATAAAAGACCGACCACTTCGGGCAAAGTATAACACACCACCTGTACCAGTACGAACACCATCTGTACGATAGCTTTTCTTTTCCACTACTTATATACGCATGCTCTGCTGCGATCTGCGCATGCTCATTACCCTTTTAACGTTTCTAACTTAAGCAAATTCTATTTTTTTGTCAGTTTATGTTTTCAAGACGCAAGCGGGGAATTCAATACGCAGAGTAAATGTTATCAAATTTTTTTAACACATATATTCATGTGCAAGCCTTACAAAAGTTTTGTTCAAATAGCAAAAATAAAGAAATATATTCAAGGATTTGAGATTTTATCATATCAATAGTAAATGTAGCTATAGGAGCGTTGTCGGGTCACACAGTTCATATCAATCCAATTATATGTGCTTCAGGAATGCGTGTCGATTCGGACTATTCATTGAGTTATCAATTTTATAGAGACTGTGTAAATACAAGCTTTATTGTCCGACTTTCAACAATAGAATAATCAATCTTGCCTGGATATTTTGAAAGACAACCAACTCAAACAGCTAAATTAATAACACGGTCTCAAACCTTTATAAGCTATAACATGCATGTTTTCAAAGTATATGATTTGTAGAATGATCTTTTGCAAAACATCAAAGTGTTATATTGAGTTAGATAATGAAAATCGAAGTAAGTAGTCCAAACTTACCGAACTCTGCCAAATATTTATATCAGGTGAGTTATCAGTATTCCGAATGACAGTAATGAACCCATAACCATCTTTCAACTGACTGTGTCCTGCATAAGTTTGTTTTAAAAATCTGTCAGACCATATTGGCTCTATATGTCTCATTTCAATAGTTGCAATTTCATCAAACGATGCCATCTGTGCAATTCAATGTAACATAACATAACATAACATAACATAACATAACATAACATAACATAACATAAAAATTAAATTTAAGTTAAACCCGATACACTTTTAAACCAGGGTAAAATGACGTATTTTGGCCTAGATTTAAAAAAAATGCATTTTTGTTGTTTTCGTTTTCCAGATGACCATGTATTTAGGGTGGGTCTCTTTAACCTCTGGCCCTTGACTATGTTGACTGACAATCCAATCAATTATTAAAATCTGAACATTATCTTTTTTTGATAAGCCATGATTGTATTTAAATGTTATGTAAACACGTACATATACATGCACTGGACTTGGTATTTGTGAAATCTCATAATATCTCTTTAAGCATGGTTTTGAGAAGTCAAGTGACGTTTACTCCATCATAAACAAAATACTGTATACCTGCTTGCATAGTTCAAGTTGCCGTTATATTTTGCCGGATATATTTTACACAATCTACATAGTTATGCCGGTATCTTTGAGAGCAACTTTTTGAGTAAGATCAGAAAAAGTAAAAATTACATAAAGAGTCAGTGGACTGAGTTTTAAAAGAATGCAGTTTGCCGGAACAGTTTGTATTTTTTTTACCTTTGGATAAAACACCACGTCATTCCTAATGTCCTGTCGTATCCACAATATGCCTCCCTCGTCAGTGCTCACTTTTACACGGTATTTGCCTTCATTCCCGTCGTTTTCTTGTACGTTTAAGTAAACGAATTGGATCGGTTGACCTTCTTCTGTATAAAATGACATAGCTCTTTCTGATGAAAGGCGTTGGCCATCGAAGCTAATCCACATGTCTCGGTATTTTGGCAGCACCTTAATGCAAATTTGGCCTTTACTCTTTTGGAATTGCGCATAATGTGGATTTAGTTCCCGCTTCTCAACGACGATGGCATGTATGTCCAAACATTTTTCGCCACTGGAAATTGCTCTATAACAGAAACAAAAAATTAGCATAAAGCGTTGCAAACTTTAACTCTGAATTGACACTTAATTTAGGTGTACTTTGTCTTGGGTCCCCGGGCTTGGGTCCAGTCTCTACCATGGAAATATTAATATAATGATTGTTTGTTCTAGATTTGGGATTTAGCATTTCATATTTGAAAGAACTAATGTTTAATTGCAATATTTCGAAACCACAAACCCAAACTGGGTCCTTTGATGGACGAGCGCGAGATTAGGCTACTAGTATGCATTTTACCAAGTTGGCAATAGGAATTTACTTATTTTGCATATGCATGATTTTCTTTATTGTACTCAAAAACGGATTTTATCTAGTGCACATTATAGTCTCCTTCACACCTCACCTTGAAGAATATCTCCTTTCTATTAAATGTAGACTTTTACGCGGCATCTCTTTGAATTTAAAAATTCAAGGCAAGATCAAATACTTTACCTCTATTAAAATGGTCGCACTTATTTGTGGAACAAAGATGGTATTTTGTCCACTCTGCAAGAATGGGACTGAGAATCTAAAGCATTTCTTGTTTATGAGAAAGGTTTTTAACACAAGTCAACACATACATAAATGACAGCCAGTGAAAAAATTTCACTGACCATCCAGGATTTGAACCTGGGACCTTCGGATCACCGGACCGATGCTCTACCAACTGAGCTAATGAGTCAGATGGAGAAGAGCACTGATGTTATTATCTATAGGCCTTCAGTTCAATACCCATTTCTCCATTTCTTGTTTGTTTGTAATTCACTTCAAAGTATTAGAGCTGCCGAATATCACAGTCGTGAAAATAATTGGAAAATTAATCGTTTAGATGCTATTTGGTACTTGTTTATATCTAGTGATTTAAATGTTAAAACATGCTTCTTATTAGGCTTATCTAACACCTTTTTTTCTTGGCATAGGTGGTATTGATATTAATTGTGCTCTGAACATTTTTGACTTTGTTTGTATCTGTTCCTAAAAAAGGCGTGGTGACTCCGTAATTAACTCACGAGTTAAGTTTTTACATGTAAGAATAAGATAGCCATGCGAGTAATTTATATTTAGATGTGAATTTTGCGTAATTGCTGTGTAACTTCTGTTTTGTATTTGAGTAAATTTGTTGTTCCACAAGTCACAATCACACTTTATTTTTCAATCATATTTGAATGCTTGTGCTCTGGTCTGTTTGATAAATGCGCGCCCTCCACCTACAATGTAGGTTCCCGCTATTAGCTATTGCACCGCTATCTCTTCCTGCTCACGCTCATGAAATGGGATTGTGCCTAGTGGATCGATAATATTATACTCATTAACATTTTGCCATGTTTCACTTTTGTTGATTTATTGTGTTTCTTTGTTCTACTTTGTAATTTTGTGAACGCACCGTCGGGTAGACGTGTGCCGCTGATATAAAAGCGTTTGTTCAAACAATAAAATATAAATAAATAAAAATTAATAAATAATAGTCTGTGATTATTTATGGATTCGTTCACAAATAAAGTTTTTAGGGCCTATATATTTGACATTAAACTTTTGCACACTGCCAACTCAAAAACTTATAGTTCCTGTTATCTACCCAGTAATGTTTGCTTATCTTTATTATTGAAACCTTAATAATTTAATATTGTGACAAGGCTTTATCTGCATGGTATAATTAATTGGATGTACCTATGATAATGATATTGATTTGAAAGCTTGTATTTCAACAAGTTTCTTGCTGGTGAGTTATAAGCCAGAGTCAGGATGTCGGTATCATTATGCCTCAAATCACTAATTTATTGTAAGATTTGTGCAGAGTAGATTAGATACAACAAGAAATGTATTTAAAAAGACAATGCCACAGATGAAGATCGTGTTTCATAATTTGCATTGATAAGTCCCTGCAGATACTTGTAATTATTTTGTTTTGTGTGTTAATTAATTAACCGGATGGGACATATGGGTATGTATTGGTAAATACCACCAAAGAGAATAGAAATAGAATTTACTCTTAAAATGTGTGCTAAATATATCTAATTCAGAATTGTAACAACAATCTCAATGCATATCAATCCAAGCAAGTTTTCTGACAATCCAACAATCAATATTCAGTTGACCTTAGATAACCTGGAAAAATTCCCTGCTGAAAGACTATAACACCCACTAAGTTTCATTACCATCCAATAATCCAACAGCAGGCCTCAGATGACCCTGACATGACCTTGAATATGTTTGGCGCTTAATTGTGATCACATCCACCACGTTTCATGAAAATATCTCAATTGACCACATATGACCTTGACATGACTTTGAATTGTGGGCGCTCAAGTTTCACGACAATCTATCACATTTTTCGCGCTTGCATCTACCATGTTTCACGACAATCCAAAAGACCACCAAATAATGGGACATGCACCCTTATACAACAAACAAAACATTAACTCCTCTCCTAAAATTTCTGTCAACTAGTTAACTCTCTAATTTATAACTCCAAATTGTCTGTCTTTTTTCATTTTCTGTATTTTACGTATAGGGGAATCCAAATTCACGCATTCCTACACCTGACTAGCAGCCTTTAGAGGGCGGTCACTATTTACGCCAGGGGGGGGGGGGGGTGGAGGATTTTCCAACTTTTCCCTCAAATGTTTTCATGTTCCCCCTGTTGGCTTCAGAAAAAAATTCAGGTTCCCCCCATCGATCAGGTAAAAAAATTCAGGTTCCTCCCTCCCTAACAAAAACAATACTACGGTCTTCATGTATTTTTACTTTGTACTTTTATTGTCTCTCTTTTAAAATAATGAAATATATGAGTATTCATAATCATGGAAAGAGTTCTGTATACTGTACCCTTGTTTTTTAATAAGTTTGTACAAGAAATGTTTTCTTTTTCTTGGCCTTTTAAAATCACAAATAGAATATAAACAGAAAAATAAAATTAAGTTACTGGTAAAAGTATAGTACAGGTGCACAGAACTCTAGCCTGTACATGTATTAAATACTCGAGGGTGCTACAAGTAGGACTAAAGGTGATTAACATTATACCTGTGTTGCCAGTTGATTTTGAAGATTCTGGCTGTGTACATACCCAGGGTGCAGCTTGTTGCTACGCTTTACTGGTTATTTCCAACACTGTTTATTGAAGAGAAAATTCTGAATACTATTATTTACAGCAGAAGAACTTGGTGAAATTAAAAAGGGCAGGCCAATTTTGACCTGTGTATTTTCAGTCTACTCTATTGATAAACCTTCATGGCCCCGGCCACATTTTGTACAATGTTACCTCTAAAGTTGCTTTGTATTTTCTCTTTTGGGGCAAGAATGTGACACTGAAGTTCATCTATATCAATAGTATCAGGATATTTTCATCTTTTCTGTAGACCATCATCATACAAAATGACTATCAAATATGGAAACCTTGTACGTGTTGAATCATTATTTGCCTGTTGGTAACGCTGTGCAAGGAACATACCACTTTAAAATGAAAAAAACACTTCTCCATGACCCTGCTTTCCTTCCACTTCTTGTGACTTTATTGTTTTGCTATTTTTTATATTTTTTTTTAAAGATTTTTTTCAAATGTTTTTTTCAATTAATGTCAAAAGGCAAAACGTTTGGGTAAATTTTCAGTATTTTCGGGATGTTTGTAAAATAAAATTAAGAAAATAAAAAAGAAAACTTGGATTTGTGGGATATCGAATGCGTGTCCATTTGCTAAATGCGCGCGGGGGCTTTGAGACAAACATTTTTTTAATTTGGCCTAATTGGAAAAATCATTGGTTTGTGTGAAATTTGATGACGGAAATTGAGTCTAACACTCTTGCCCTTTCCAAAAATGTATGATTTGAGTACATAACTTTGAAAGGTAAAACTTGACAGCATTTTGTATTTTTCACAAAATTTAGGTTTGACGTACCCCATGCCCCAGCAAAAAGTAATTTACAAGCCAAGAAAAGTAGTGGGATATGTCCTTTTGTCAAGATTAAAATTTGAATAGTAATAATTATATTTGCCTTCATATACTGGTTAAAAATTCAATTTACTTTTGGATCATATCAATAATACACATTTTTCATTCACGAAAACAGTTTAGAATTGTGGGTTAGTACATTGATACTTTTGTATATGATTAATATTTTCCTGGGTTAGTCAGGCTGTAAGACTTTTTTCTCCGTCTGCTTTCAGATTTGCACATACATTTTGTATTTTGTACTTTAATGGTTTTGAAAGAGTGTACTGTGCTGTTTTGTAGGTGTAGAATAGTAATAACAACATCTGTATTTGTAGCAAAAGCAAAAATGAAAATACTTTCAAATTTGTTTCGAAGCTTGTGGTGAAAGTGCTGGCTGCGGGGCCATAGTGATAATTGCGTAACACCTAACATGCACGTACATTGCAAGTATTTGCACATTTTACACATTAAAAGAACGAGGCCCTGTAGCCTGCACTTTCACAAACCTGGGAACAATTTTGACTTTCACTGTAAAAATCAGTAGTGAATCAGCCTTGTTTGTACATTGTATTTTATGTTACATGTAATCCAAGAAAACATGTCATGCCACCAAGGCTGTCAAAAGATTAAATAAAGTAGTGAATATGCACATATGCTTTAATATCAACATGTACTACCGCTCTGTCACTCTGCTTTTCCTGTTTTACAGTGGTTTTTTTTAAATTTTAATATAATGGGGAAAATTCATGTTCCCCCAAATGGAATAAATATAATTCGTGTTCCCCCCAATCATAATAGAATTTTGTTCGTGTTCCCCCCTTCAATCCTCCATCCCCCCTGGCGTAAATAGTGACTGCCCCCTTAGTTGGGTAGCCGCCGGCTACAATGCACCCAAAATGTGAAATGATTCGGCCTTGGCGGAAATTTTAAACTGCATTCCATCACCCGTTTTACACCTTCCGCGAAAACACAGGTGAACAAAAGAATGATTAAACAATACAGTTCCCTTTGTCAAAACACACAGCTCCTATATTCTCTGTTGAAGTGATATAATAATCGGATTAACTACACGCGGTATCTATGCATTGATGTACTTGCGAACAAAAGGACTATGTATGAACCGGGTGTATGAATAGATGCGACGGGATTACCTGCGGAATTATCTATATTGTATATATTATTCTATTAACCCCCCTCGTCCTTGCATCTTCTCCAGGTGTTAGGCGGCTTTTATTTGCACAATTGAACGCTCAAAACACCAGGTTGGTGCTAGCGGCTACCCAAAGATGTCCGACCAAATCCTGACCATGACTTGGCTCGTTGGATTCGTCTATAGACGAATCCAAATCCACGCATTCCTACACCTGACTAGCAGCCTTTAGTTGGGTAGCCGTTGGCTACAATGCACCCAAAATGTGAAATGATTCGGCCTTGGCGGAAATTTTAAACTGCATTCCGTCACCCGTTTTACATCTTCCGCGAAACACAGGTAGACGAAAGAATGATTAGAATAGAAAAGAATGAAAGAATGTTTACAACACAATAGGCCCTACAGTTCCCTTCGGCAAAAGACACAGCTTCTACATGGTCTATTCGCTGTTGAAGTGACATAATAATCGGATTATCTACGCCATATCAAACGCTACAAATGGATGTACTTGCGAATAAAAGGACTAAGTATAAATAGATGTTACGGGATTACCTGCGGAATTATCTCTATTGTATTATTATATTAACCCTCCTCGTCCCGGTGTTAGGCGGCTTTTATTTGCACAATAGGGCGCTCAAAACACCAGGTTGGTGCTAGCGGCTACCCAAAGTTGGCCGACCAAATCCTGACCATGACTTGGCTCGTTGGATTCGTCTATAGGATAATGGCCAAGGATTAGAACATTAGTGGATCGCTAATGTTCTAATCCGCGGCCATTAAGGTTAAATACAATTCTCGCTATTCGCAATAAGGGCGCCGCCAGCGGTTTGCGATGTAAAGGTGTTACACGCAAATCGATACTCAATAATACTTAATAATGTGATTTGAAATGTGCACAATTAATTTTTTCTCTATCGATTTGCGTGTAATACCGTTATATTGACAAACTAAAAAATATTGTCACGTGTTCCTATGTAATAGCATGGTAATATTCGTATTGCGCGGACTTGAATGTCGACCTTTTCCCATGATACATCACGATTTTCCCATGATACATCACGATTACATCGCAAACCACTGGCGGCGCCCTTATTGCGAATAGCGAGAATTGATTTTCAAGGCTTGATTCCAGAGGGGCGTAAGTTAATAATGGAAACAGCCATGCAGAAAAGAATGAACTCACGCGTACAATAGTGTATCAATCTGAACTAGGGCCACGGACAAACCGCGGCTCGTGAGTCATCCTATAATGTTGCAGGGATAGGGAGGGGTCGACCATGATAGGACCATATGGGCTGATGGGGAGGGGGGTTGATTGTTTGCAGCCGTTTTCGGCAATTTTCCTTTGGATTTTCTAAATTGTGACCCTGCAGCACAAATGAGCCGTAAATTCCCTAAATTGTATTCTGAGTTACGGTGTAAAATGTGTACGAAGGTCATATTCATCGGTAACTTAAGCTGGCCCGACATCCGTCTTATTTCGATAGTCAAAAACTAATCAATAATCCTATTGTTGAAGTGGATAATAAGCTTCTACCTTAGATGGCTATGGTCTTTGTTTGCTTATATTGCTAAATCCTGTTCAAGTGGTGGGTTACCAGGCATTGTATTTTGTACAGGTATGCATAACCAACAATTAACAATGAGAGAACTTTCTTAAACCTCGTTGACTTGGGGATGATTTGAAATGACCGCCAATTATGACTGTTTGATATTTATTGCCAACAATGTGGAAAAAGAGACACATGTAAAAACGTAAAAAGCTATAATTTTGTTGAAGGAGCAAAGTTTAACAAACCATAACCCCGCTTCTGGATATCGTTTGAAGTCAAATGATATACCATTTTTAAGTTTATGATGTTTATTTTTTAAACACGAAATAAAACAAAATTGACCGGGGGAGGAATTTACGGCTCATTCGCCGTGGACGGTCACATTTATTTTTAAAATTATCCTGGATGATATCTGTCGTGAAATTAATCAATGCTTCCTAGTAGGCTATAATAGGCCTAGTAGGCCTATTTATACCCTGATTATGCAATATATAGGCCTACAACAATAACTACAACAACAATAACAAAACCAACAACCAATATTTTGTTAATCTAATTTGTAAAAATATATTCATAGGCCGCGCCTATTAGTATAGTATAGCCTAGTATACTCGTATAGCCTAAAAATTCCTGAATATATAATTAAAAAAACCGGGCAAAAACAATCAATCGCTGCAGTCAGAAAGAAAGAGAAACGAACAAGAAAAAGGAAAAAAGTGAGAGAAAAATAAAATAAAATAATCGGAATGGACCACGTAGGGACTCGAACACGTACCAAATTTTCCAGCTCAAAAATAAAGTATTATATAGTCGAACGTGAGTCCGGCGCGCTAACCGATTGAGCCACTGAAGGGACATATGAAATTGATTGATCTCAAACTGACTATTGTGGAATAGTGTATAACAGGCTCTTATGATAAACAAGCTCATTACCGCTGTAAATGTCGAAGGTATCGATGGCGAAAAACCTCGTTTTTTTGCAAAAGTAGCTTAAATTTGGAGTGAAATTCAAATGGTAAAGTAAGTGACAGACATTTGAGAAATAATGTAGGCAGTTAGAAATCAAAATTAACGTTCCACAATCCAGATATCGATAATGTTACATAACAGTGTTTTATGGTACAAGATTCTCGAAAATTGTTCCCAAAAACGGGCTAATAAAATTTAATCGGTACTGTAATTGGTTCTTCCCCATGGCAACATTATTTCTTTGGTCGATTTGTAGTACAATACAAAAAGGAGAAAACAATCACTCGGCGTGGTTTTATACGGAGCGAAAATTTGAAAAAAACTGCATGGAACGCGTTTTTGATCTTGTAAACATGGTGCGTAAAAATGATTTAAACGAAGGATTTTTAAACGGATTCTAAAAATGTGTATAAACACACAAAAATAATGTAAAGATACATCCATGTACCAACATTTGACTCACTGCGATATTTGATTGCGTAGAAAACGCGGTTTTAGAGAACAACTTTATACGTCTTTTATACGTTTTTTTTTCTTCGTGTAACCTTAACCGACTTAATACACACCTATGACGTCGCGCTATTGTTTTACCGCTCCATTATTTTCCACGAATGGAGTGTTATTGAAATTTGTTGCTCTTTACAAATTGATCAATTGCTCACAATACACTATCAAATACACTAATAGAATGATCATACTAGGTGCGGGGAAAAATACACGGACTCAGCTTTATGTAAAATTTCTATAGAATTGCCCAAAGAGCTTTTAAATAGAAATAGAGTCGCAATAGATTATATAATCTTTTGTTCGTTTGATGCCGATTAGAAGTTGCGACAAGCTATTCATAAAAGTGGTACCATTGTTTCGAATAAAGGGTTCCGCCATTAAATTGGTCACTGATCCGGCATCATATTAACGCTCTACACAACAGGCGAGTATCAATAAGTGACCACACTACAGTCATGTATAAGGGCAGTCATGTGTAAAGTGGTACCATTGTACTCACGTATCCCAAATGTGTGCTTGTGTGGGTCTGAAATCTATAAGCAGTCCAAGAGAATGCCAAATATCCCTGCTATGACAATAGCTGCACTAGGTTAATCGTATAATCTCCTTATGTGGTTAGCATGGCTGGGCCAGGAAATCCACAAGGTCAGCCAATGTATGTACATGTATTCGGTACATGTGCCATATCTTTTACAATGGGTGATAAATTTCTGGTTTGTTTTATTTCAAAACGCAGCAGTCGATATTCTAAAGCTTGGTCCAAATCCAAGAGAAGAACCAACTCTAGTAATTTATGTGGTTTCAAATTATATCGGGTGGATAGAAATGGTGTTTGTTGATGTGCACAGTTTCCCATTAGATCATAACATGCTGTTGTACATCCAAGGTAAAAGGTCTTTTAATCCATATTTGGCGTTGTTCTGGGACTGATAAGGAGGCTTTAGCTGTCGATGCAATCATCTTTACCACCTACCTGACGTTAGGTGTTTCATTTAAATAAATTGAATGCTCTTGTTGATCGATTACACATTAGAATGCATGAAGGCTGCCATGTCCAGTCCATATATATATATCTATATTACACTATAATGGTAATCGCTATACGTAAACATGTAAGTATTATAAGTATAGGCCTATTAATTTTATTTTAAGAAGGAGATTGGTATAGAAATAGTGGCGTACCCAAAGAGGGGTGGGGTTGGGGAGGGCAGATTCACCTCTGTGAGAAGTCTTGGGAGGGAGGAGGGAGGAAGAGGGGAGGAGGGATATGGAGAATGAGAGAGGGCTGGAGGAAGGGAGAAATAAAAAGATATAATAAAGACAAGTAGATAAATAGAAATATAAGGAAAATGATGGGAATGAGAGAGGGAGGGTGAGAGGGGACAATGAGAGCGAGGGAGTGATAAAGTGTAGGCCTAGGAAAGAATAAGTACAGAGAAGGGAAAAGAAAGGAATGATGAATACATTTAATAATAATTATTAGGCCTATATAATAACTAAACACATAACAGCACTGGGCAGCCATTCGATGATGTAAATGCCTTTATTTGTTACGTAATTAAAACGCCCAGTCAGATGTATTTCACACCTACCAAACACAACTCACCCAATTTCGCAAACTGGACGTTGAATCAAGGGGGTGACACTAAATTCACGGTTGTTCTATTAGCAACGCAAAACCTATGAAAAAAATTCCGCTGGTTTACTAGCTAGAAAGTGAGGCCAGTTATCGATCCGTTATGAATAATACATGTTCGACCCCTTGGATCATGTTAATTGATATTGGCAAATAACAACGTTGTTAGTTTTGCGAACTTTGCCTGTTCAATGAGAGTATAGCGCGCCCCCAATACATCTGGGCACAAACCAGGCGAAAACGATCCAGTTTAATGAAATGGCGGACGGGTATTCCCATCAGGCACCAGTGATATGTTTTTTCAAAGAAAGTCTACTAATTTGATATGAAATGACATGTTGCAATAGCAAAGTCAAAATTTGGCCTTGCTGTCAATAATATCCACTAAAAAAACGTTGACAACGTAAAGAAAGCAGCAAGTTTAAAAAGCCCCCACCTCGGCTCACTTTTTGAAACTTGGTCCCATTTGTAAAAGATACTGATTTAATCTTTGTCATAATTATCAACTTAAAACATTTCCAGAAGTGTTATATATCTTTAATGTGCCGATGCGATGTTAAGTTGTTAGCATTCTGGAACGATCAGAGAGGTTATTATGTTGTTCTTGGCCAATATCCTATATATGTTTTGTTTTATAATAATTATTAAGTTCATGACCAATGATTGAATAAAACGAATAACAAGTAGGCATGTTAATGGCAATGATGCTATTGTTTAAACGTTAAAAACACCGATTTGCTGTTGATATTCAAAATGGGACCAAGTTTCAAAAAGTGAGCCGAGGTGGGGGCTTTTTAAACTTGCTGCTTTTACGTTGTCAACGTTTTTTTTGTGGATTTTCTTTCTTTATGAATGTAGCCAAGCAGCTCTAAGCTTGGAAAGTCATCGGGTTACGAAGTACTCCATAAAACGAATAAAACGAAAAATAGATGTTTAAAATTATGTTATCCTTGATTTATGACAATAAATAATTTAATAAAACTTTATCAGCAGTTTATTTTGAAAACTTGCTGGTAACTGCTACCGCGTGACTGTAATGTTAATAGGGATACATATACATTTTAATATACTTTAATGATTCAAGGCAACTAAGAAAATGTAAATATGAACAACCCAATGTTGACGATGCCAGCGAGACACAGAGTCAGTCCGATTTACTTCAAATTGAAACTATGTAGCAAGGCTTATACTACGGAAGCGTCTAAGTGCCAAGACTAAACAAGATAATTATGTTTTAATGATTGTGGCTTTTGTAGCCCTGCGGGGCAATCTAGTTGGATATCCAAATTTCGCGGTTGATAGTTCTTTGTAGCCCTACGGGGCAATATAGTTGGATTTCCCTATTAAGCGGCGGTTGTTGGCGGTCTTTCGCGGTTTGTAGTTTTAGTTTCCCTCATTCTTCATGCCCTACCCTCAATCGGGGGTTAATTTATAGCTTAAGCTTGTTGAACTTCACAGTGTGGGGCTTTTGAAGCCCTGCGGGGCAATATAGCTGGATGTCTCTATTGAGCGGCGGTTGTTGGTTGTCTATCGCAGTTTGTGGTTTTAATTTGTTGGATATCCAAATGTCGCGATTCCAAATGTCTCTATCGGGGGTTAATTTATAGTTTAAGCTCGTTGGATAACTATACTTCGCGGTGTGTGGTTCTTTGTAGCCCTGCGGGCAATCTAGTTGGATATCCAAATTTCGCGGTTGATAGTCCTTTGTAGCCCTAGTTGGATTTCCCTATTAAGCGGCGGTTGTTGGCGGTCTTTCGCGGTTTGTAGTTTTAATTTCCTCATTCTTCATGCCCTACCCTCAAGCGGGGTTAATTTATAGCTTAAGCTTGTTGAACTTCACAGTGTGGGGCTTTTGAAGCCCTGCGGGGCAATATAGCTGGATGTCTCTATTGAGCGGCGGTTGTTGGTTGTCTATCGCAGTTTGTGGTTTTAATTTGTTGGATATCCAAATGTCGCGATTCCAAATGTCTCTATCGGGGGTTAATTTATAGTTTAAGCTCGTTGGATAACTATACTTCGCGGTGTGTGGTTCTTTGTAGCCCTGCGGGGCAATCTAGTTGGATATCCAAATTTCGCGGTTGATAGTCCTTTGTAGCCCTAGTTGGATTTCCCTATTAAGCGGCGGTTGTTGGCGGTCTTTCGCGGTTTGTAGTTTTAATTTCCCTCATTCTTCATGCCCTACCCTCAAGCGGGGGTTAATTTATAGCTTAAGCTTGTTGAACTTCACAGTGTGGGGCTTTTGAAGCCCTGCGGGGCAATATAGCTGGATGTCTCTATTGAGCGGCGGTTGTTGGTTGTCTTTCGCAGTTTGTGGTTTTAATTTGTTGGATATCCAAATGTCGCGATTTGTGGTTCTTTGTAGCCCTGCGGGCCAATCTAGTTGGATACCCCTAGTGAGCGGCGGTTTTTGGCGTTCTTTCGCGGTTTGTGGTTTTAATTTCTCTACTTGTTCAGGCCCTGGCCTCTATCGGTGGCTAATTTGTCTTTTAAACTGGTTTGATATCCATACTTCGCGGTTTGTGGTTCTTTGTAGACCTGCGGGGCAAATATAGTTTGACATCCCTATTGAGCGGCGGTTGTTGGCGGTCTTTCGCGATTTGTGGTTTTAATTTCCCTCATTCTTCAAGCCCTGCAGTCTCTAGGGGGTATAGCTTAAGCTTGTTGGATAACCATTCTTCTTTGTAGCCCCGCGGGGCAATTTAGGTGGATATCCAAAATTCGCGGTTTGTGGTTCTTTGTAACCATGTGGGGCAATCTAGTTTGACATCCCTATTGAGCGGCGGTTGTTGGCGGTCTTTCGCGGTTTGTGATTTTAATTTCCCTCATTCTTCAAGCTCTGCTCTCTATCGAGGGTTAATTAAATAGCTTAAGCTTGTTGGCTATCAAAATTTCGCGGCTTGTGGTTCTTTGCAGCCCTGTGGAAAATTTTGTTGCACATTCCTATAGGCTGTGCCAAGTTGTTCTGTGTGACTCTGGTGGGTCAGTCCCTCCTTTCAATAGGCCTTTGGCTCATTCTCCGATAAAGCGTCCAAGTTTGGTCTCGGTAATTGCAAAATTCCAACCACGAAGAATTCATGAAAATCATTCAGAATCGTAAACTTTAATAGTTTCAGAGCACAAAACAATGCATGGGTGATTTTTCAACAATACTTCATTTTTGAGCAATATTACTTGTACGCATTGGTGGTAACGTATCAGTGGTAACGTATCTGTGAAGCCCTTTCACACTTTTGTCTTAATCGTGCAAGTGTAAAAACTTACCGACTTAATACTCATACTTGATCAGTCATCACCCAATGTACTAAAGTCTGGTATGGTATTTGGCTTCATTTATCACAGCGTTTTTTCCGAGGGGAGTAGAATTTAGGTAACGTATCTGTGACGACATGAACGTAACGTCAGGATTTTTTGCCATTAATATACCTGATTTGTTTTACTTTGAAACCATTGTGTTATGTACCACATAAATAATATAACTATGGAGCCTGCTTGATCCATCACACATGAAAACATTCATATAGCTAGTTATTTTGACAGATTGCTATCCATTAGAAATATGGTAACGTATCTGTGAACAATATTGGCGACATAGTCTCAAAGCCCTGTTGGAAAAATTTAATAACCTGCGTTGTGGTGTTTTATACTTTATAATTAGGGCATGATACCAGCTATGAAAAGTACCTATAATCCATTATTATGCGCGCATGTATAGCGAACAGGGACACATTATACGGAACGCACCTTGGCTGGCGACATGGAGGAAAACAATGGATATGTATAATCAGCTTTATTGTTTTATACTTTCTAGGCATGTTACAACCTCTAGCCCCACACACTTTAGAAAGCAACTCCTAAGTATCAGTTATATTAATAAAAGTCATTTCTTTCTGACGAAACAAGTCTGAATACGACTTGTAACTATGGGCGACACAGATTTGGCTTTTTGGACACTTTATCGGAGAATGTGCCCTTTGTGTATTTTTGCCGCTTTGCTAATTTGTCTTTACGTATGACTTTAATGGCCTTCCATATTTGGTTGTCCCTTTTTGGATACGTTTTTGTCCCTGCTGGCCTTCCATATTAGTGGAACAATTTTTCACATCTATAGATTGTATGCAACAAACCAACCGGAACGGTAAAACAATTGAAATGACAGTCATGTAGGAATACAGTACTACGATAGCTGAAGATGACAGAGGGACAGGTCTTTAGATCGATTCAACAACCATTCATACATATTACATGTTTTTTTGTCCTATTATCATGCGAATCGCCCCGTGGTAGGACAGAACTTTATTTAAATGAGAAAATATTGGTAACCTGATCTAGTTTCTTGTGTTATTCAGATTGTTGTGTTGTTCAGATTTAAATAAATAAAGAAAGTAATAAAGAGATTTCTTTTATTACTTGTTCTGCTAGTGGCTGCACTATAGGTGTTTTTTTTTTAAATAGGCCCTTAATATAATAAATAATAAACCTGAGAATCAAACATCTTGCTTTGATAAAAAAAATAATATCACAATAGCACTGGATAATTAAAATTGTGTTATCCTTGATTAATGACAATAAAATTATTGTTTAATACAATATTGAAAGAAAAAAAACAGTTGGTGATCGGGTTTCGAACTCGGATCCCCGGATCCGGAGTCGAACGCCGAAACCATTGAGCTACGGGACTCTTATAAATTGTTGTGTCGAAGTACATTATTTATTATATGAATGGGTACGTCGTCCGGAAAGAACAAAAGAATTGTTAAAAACTTGATTTTTTGGCGAATGGGGCTCAGAATTTTTATGTAGGGTATCTCAGAAAATGCTAGGGTATAATTGGAAGTAAATCTGAAAAAGTAGTGTGTAGGTGATTGCACGCTAGTGCTGTAGCCTTGTCCAAAAATTCTGGATCAGCATTATTTTCCACTAATTTTCGCTATGAAATACCGGGTGAAATGAAGCAAAAGTGTTTGTTTATTATTAAACAATGGTTGACTGTAGGACTGGTGTCCCTTTTTGAATTAATGAGTTGTCAAGATATTACATTTGGGACTCCAAATAACATTAAACATGGTTTTAGATACACTTTGTACCCAGCGAAAAATATCATAGAACAATAGAAGTCAAGTGTTTTAATGTTAGGTGTAAATATAGTCTCGCGGGAGCATCTTATTAGTCTTCTTTAACAGTCTTCTTTTTTAAATACTTGCTGGTCACGGCTACCGCGTGACTCTAATGAAGGAATGTGTGACAAAGGCAAGGTGTGAAATACAAGTAGTATTTAAGCTATAATAACCTTTGATACCCGACCTGACCTTCCATCATGGCGGCTTATTCGTCATATGTATTTCTATTATGCTCTCAAGTAAAATAAAATACCACTCTGCACTAAGCAGACAGAATGTTACTTGGCTCCCAGCATGAATTATTGATTTTATACGGAGGTAAAGAAATGCACAGTGTATGTGCAAGCCGTGCATCAATACTCCAAATATTTACGGTAAATCTGAATAGTGGTCACATATGACATATCATGTGTTCGGGAAATCACGTGGCAACATTTTAAGATTTCAGGCTTGTTTACTAGTTAATTGCCATTTTTACGCTTTATTATTTATCTTTGTTAATTGACATATATTTTAAATGCTGATAAATCGTGGTTGGCTGCCCATGATATCCGTTAAATTCAATGTTTTATGAATATAATTCTACCACGCAGAGGAGGTCACGCAGCAGAATTTCACATCACCTGACTTAGCTAGATTTCGAAGCTCTGCTCTTCAAATTCAAGTAAATTTCAAAGTTTATACATTTAATATATTTAATATGATACTAATTTTTTGTTATAACCAACTGGTACACGAAATATACTAGCTTATTACCTATACAGAAAGGTGATTATCAGCCTCCACTCAGCAAATTGACATGCCCGGCATATGCAGCCATTCTCCGCCTGGATAACATGACTGTCGCCCTCAATACGTCTGGGCGCAAATTTAAATAACAATACGCTATTTACATATCAATTCGGCCTCATGCTAATTAATGCTGCCCCATCCAGGAGTTCATCTATGGTTGAATGTACACTCTCATGAATATTGATTGGCAACATTTTCCAATATGTCAGCGCTCTAATCGGAAACAATAGAACAATATACCTTGCAGAGCGTTGGAATTACCCATCATATCACGATCCAGGTGTTTAGTTCAAATCATCCGTAACCACCTTCTTGAATTATAAAGATCTAAAATGTTTGTTACCCAAATTGAATAAACGTAGATTCGTAAAACTTCATTAAAGTGATTGGAGGTACAATCAATAGTTCTGTATGCCCACTTCTAATGTGTTAACTATTGAAGTAGTTGCGTTTAGGTCTCTATTTTGCATAATAAAGAAAATTGGCAAAATGGTCATAGGTTCATATGAAATAGTTAAATCAGGGGGATGACACTCTTATTCACATGTTTATTTACAACGCAAACCTATATCGAATCCCGGTGGTTTGCGAATAATGAAATGCCTGCATCCCAGGATCAATTAAAGGCTTAATGTACGATCTTTTTACATTTTTAGATTTTTCTTTTTTTCTTCTAAAATGATAATATGCAATCATTATGAAAGTTCCCAATACATTTGGACGCGAAAAACATTGGGAATTTGCAAAGAAACAACATCATAATCTTCACCTCTATCACTCGAAACATCTCGCACTATTTGGATTAGGACAGCGAGTGCGGCTTCAGAGTTAGTCTCCTACGCGGTTAGTTTGGTTACGCTCCCTCCACATGTGGAGGGAGCGTAACTAAGCTAGTTTTGTACGAGACTACGGTTTGCGATCGTGGCCGACATAAAGTCATAATCTAAAAAAATTATGACTTTATGTCGGACCAACAGAAAATCGTCCCGTTTTACTACAAATAGGACGAATTTGACAGCTTGCTCATAGATTAAAGTTAGAACATGTGTAAGTCATAGGGCCTGCACTTTGGCTCGTTTTTTGCAGGTTTACATGGTCCAATAATCACAAGATGACTGACATGTGGTAACAAAGGAAGCAGTCACTGCAATTTGATTATGTCCCATATGATTGGCCCTTCAAGACACCCCTGTGAATATACTATAGCGGCCTTTTCAAAATATAATACCTGTTTGCTTGACTGCATTGACAATACCCGGGAACAATACACACAGTATATGCATTGGACAAACTTTTTACAATAAGCATGATAAGTGATAATATGACCTCCAGATTTATACATCGTTCGTCTCGCACACTGACAACATTTGATTGAATGGACTGTAGGCTACTGCGCCGTGATTACGGTGAAGGACACCGGTTCAAAGCCTTTGTTTGGAGCCAATCGATAAAAGCATGCAGGGCCTCTATACCCATGTACAGTTTATCCCTACATAACCTATGTCTTGAATACGCTGGCAAAGTTATGTAATAATCGGATTAATACTATATAGCAGTAGGTAAAAACAAGTTTTGAATAATCCGCGCTATAAAGTCCCATTCAGTGATCCCAGCGAAAGTGAAAAAAAAAATCAAATTGTTACGTTTATAATTTTTTTTAATGAAAAACAAATGGCAAAAATACAAAACAGGAAAACGACAGTATTGACGAAGTTGAAGCCCCATTCAAATACATGTAGCTAATTTATATACTGTCAGTACCGGTATATAAATTACAGACTCACGTAAATGCATTATTTTTTGTCTTAGACACACGGCTTTCGGCTGAACCACTGCACTAGCAAGCTATGTTAGCACATCTATGACAATGACGAAAGGTACAAAATCAGCCATAGGCCTTTAGATAGCAGAAGACACCAAAGTGGTGTTTTATGACCTTTGACATTCTTTTGTGGCGAGTGACATGGTCTTTCAATTCACGCCGAGTGTCCTTGACAGGTTTGACTATGCTTCAGTGGTCATGAAAGAATTCAAAAGATAACCTCTGCCCCAATAATCCCAAGCAATTGTCTGAAACTGCTCCTCGGATCATAAGAACTCAGTCCTCAAATGATAGTCATAATAATGTCCAAAATATAAAAATTACTGACTATCATTGAAGACTGAGTTCCGCGGTCTAGTATCCAAAATCTGAATTTTGATGATTTTTACGATCGCCGGGATGAAAAAAAATCAAAAAATCACTGAATGGGCCTTTACTTCCCTCCTCTCCTTACCCTGGCAATATAAATCAAAGAAAAAAAAAAAATAAATAAAACAAGAAAAGAAAAAAAAAGAAAAAGAAAATTAACCAAATTAAGGGATCTGGAATGAGCGTTTTGAGCGTTTCGATAGTATTTTTTGTGGGACATGAGAGCACATCAGACATATCGAATTGCATTCTGAATACGAAGAATGTCTTTCTGATATCAAATAAATTTCATTGTTTGAAATTCACGATATAATACAAATTTTATGACAAATTATTAAAATTTGATATTTTTCATTTTTTTGATATAACAGTCCTCGAAGTAAATATCATAAATCTAATGTTATATTCTTAAACAGTCCTTGGCATACCATACATGTATAGGCCTATGTATAGTAAATTTGTCTGATTTATCTGTTTTGTGCTGTTTAAGCAAATAGTTAAACATAATTTCCATAAAATGTAAACTTTTACTGTCAGATGTGTCCCCTTTTAATGTTGAGCAGAACAAGTGAGGTAAAGCAAAGAAAATTGAATTTACTACTACTAGCGCCAATGAATGTTATACGATTGCTCATTCAAGCCTGTCAAGGTCAGTTAGTAGCCACTTGCTGAATGGAAGGCCATTATCAACTATCAAAGAGATGCCTTGTGCAGCTGCCAATCACAGTAGAGGTTTGATAACATTTTGTTAAAAACCCAAATGTGATATAAGGACAATGCTGTGCATGTTGGTACTTAATTGTTTGGATTCTTACGTTGAAATTCCCTTGTATTAGTATTTTTATGTGTAGTGTATAGTGGTCATAAATTATATAGCTTTTAAATTTTGGGCATTTTTGCTCTGTTGCACTGTACCATTATGGAATTTGAGTAAATCAATTACCGACACAAGCAGGTATACAGTGTATTATTTTATTTTTTATTTCGTATCTCAGGAGCACAGCTCACTTGGTAAGGCATCAGAATTTGGTACACTAGCGCTTCGAACTTTAAATCGGAAGGTGGTTAGTTCGAGCCTCATCACGGTCACATTAATTTTATAAACCAAATATTGTTCGAACGTTTCATATTTGTTTTTCTTTTATTGTTTCTTTTCTTTGTCTTTTTTTTTCTTGTTTTATTTATTTTTTTCTTTATTTTCATTTGACGCCTGAGTTCTTATGATACATCATCCGAAGAGCAGTTTCAGACAATTGCTTGGGATTGTTGGGGCAGAGGTTATCTTTTGAATTCTTTCATGACCACTGAAGCAGAGTTAAACCTGTAAAGGACACTCGGCGTGAATTGAACTGACCATGTCACTCGCCACAAAAGAATGTCAAAGGTCATAAAACATCAACTTGGTGTCTTCTGCTAGTGGTTCAGCCCTAAGCCGTGTAGGCCTATTTAAGACAAAAATAATGCATTTACGTGAATCTGTAATTTATATACTGACAGTATATATAAATTAGCTACATGTATTTGAATGGGGCTTCAACTTCGTCAATACTGCCGTTTTCTTGGGTTTTTTGCCAATTGTTTTCATTAAATTTTTTTATAAAAGTAACAATTTGATTTTTTTTTCACTTTCGCTGGGATCACTGAATGGGGCTTTGCAACGCGATATATTCAAAACTTGTATTCACCTACTGTTATAGCATTAATCCGATTATTACACAACCTCGCCAGCGTATTCAAGACATCCAATGCAAATAATCACCTAGATTATGACGTATCATACCGTAAATATGGCGGAGTACTCAAATTCATTCAACAAAAGCATGATTACAAGCTATTGCAATCTACCGCGACAGCTCGTCTCACACACATAACAAATGCACTATACGATAAAATAGGTTGACGACAACGTTTGATTGAATGCACTGCATTGCGCCATGATTACGGTGAAGGACACCGGTTCAATTCCTTTGTATGGAGCCAATCAATAATTTCACGCACATCCTCTATTATTGCCCAATTATTTCCCGGGATGATTGCACACTGTAAAAGAGCTATTGTTATAATGTTTGAAGAAATCGTGTTTAACTACCGTATTTGCTTAAGAACGGCACAATTCGCTACTTGCACGGTTCCGCCATTATGCACTATGTGCGGGGAGAGCCTCGAACTGGCAGCATACATGAAAGGAAGAATTATGTAACCTTACACAGAACGTTATGACTAGTTCAATTCCCATTCGTGTATGCTGCCAGTTCGAGGCTCTCCCCGCACATAGTGCATAATGGCGGAACCGTGCAAGTAGCGAATACAGATAAAGCAGGCATATTTACTACATGTGGTACATGTATATACATATAGGGAATGTGTGTGAGTCGAGTATTACCTAATTATAATAGGGCGTATCCAAAATGAATTCACGCCCTTTCAAATGTCGAGCCAAAGTGCAGGCCCTATGTATTACAAATATGCCAAAAAATCGGTTTTGAAAAAAATAAAGGTAAATTCTGAAAAAAGATCGTACATTATGACTTTAAACCCTGGTATGAATTATTTATTAGCTTTCGCCACGATCCGTTTTGCAATAACATAAAAGCACTTCAAATAACAGCCCGTTGAGTTCAATGAACTACGCCCTGAAACCGATGGAGTTGTGCCTTATAAAGAAGCTTCCCATTGACCTCTATTCAGGTCAGTGAGCTCTCCATACACAAATGAACAAGTACAATAGGACAAGGCCAGCACCTATGACCTGCTTAGTGACATGTTATTTTGAAGTCTTCTAAAGCTTAATATCTTGAAGATTAGTATTCGTTTGTGCATATGGACTGCGCATTTATGATGCAAAATATTAGTTCTTATATAAAATTACAAATATTGGAATTATGACACACGGTATAGGTGATATATAAAACGACTATTAAAATCCTGTCATCATGGCGTCATGTCAAAGGTTCATTATATCCCGTATGTTTGTCTAAATTAATTAATATTTTGAGAACAATTTCTACACCCATTTAATATGTACTCAGGTGGAACCCGACTTTTTTTAATTTTCATTTCTTTTTATGTAACAAATTCAGGTTTTTCCATTGCGCGGGGCCGCCGGACAATACAAATTTAAGCTAACATTGAATAAACGCGGAATTAAGAATAGGCGTTTCTAGTACATACAGCGTCTGACTCTACCTGAGGACCTAGCCTGAGTCCCATGGGCTCCAAGAATGGCTCTCCATACACAAATGAACAAATACAATGAAGGGTCGCCATTGCTCTCCATACACAAATGAACAAATACAATGGAGAGTCCGACTGCCATGCAAATGAGCCAAGTGTCCTCTCAAGGTATGCCATGTGGCACAGGTTTACTAGCTAGAAAGTGAGGCCAGTTATCGATCCGTTATAGCTCGTTATGAATAATTCATGTTCGACCCCTTGGATCATGTTAATTGAGTTTGGCAAATAACAACGTTGTTAGTTTTGCGAACTTTGCCTGTTCAATGAGAGTATAGCGCGCCCCCAATACATCTGGGCACAAACCACGCGAAAACGATCCAGTTTAATGAAATGGCGGACGGGTATTCCCATCAGGCACCAGTGATATGTTTTTTCAAAGAAAGTCTACTAATTTAATATGAAATGACATTTTGCAATAGCAAAGTCAAAATTAGGACTTGCTGTCAATAATATGAAGGAAATATGTGACAGAGGCAAGGTGTGAAATACAAGTAGTTATAATAACCTTTGATACCCGACCTGACCTTCCATCATGGCGCCCTATTCGTCTTATGTATTTCTATTATGCTCTCAAGTAAAATAAAATACCAATCTGCACCACAGTGAATCTGCACTGAGCAGACAGAATGTTACTTGGCTCCCAGCATGAATTATTGATTTTATACGGAGGTAAAGAAATGCACAGTGTATGTGCAAGCCGTACAACAAAGGCAACAATACTCTTCGCCATACATACATTCTCCCAGCCACATTTTCCTAACATAATATTAAATTTAAAAAAAAAGAAGGAAATTTAATTCGGCAGAGGCGGGGCTCGAACCCACGCTGCATTGCGCCGCTATCATGTATACCATATGACCAGCGCCTTAGACCGCTCGACCACGAAGGACTTGATAGTGTCATCGTGAAAAATTAAACATATAATATTAATAAATCGCAACTTCATTACTACATCATATTTTGGAATTTTATCTGCTTAAAACATTAATGTGTATTATAATAAAGCTACCATTATTTATATTGTTGAATTCTCAAGCCCATAGAGACAATTAATACGAGGGTCCTATGAATAGGCCTACATACACAATACATAAAATCTATTTTGATATCGGCCATGTGCTCTGCTGTGCATGTGGTTTCCCGCAGTGGCGGAAGTTGTATTACGAAGTGCATCCGAAGTCCATTTTGAAGCAAATGCTTTTGACAAGGCATTGGATTGTTCCAGTTTGCATCCTAAATCCACATTAGACCCCTAATTTTATTTACGAAATCAAAAGATTAGATTATCATAACAACAAAACGGTAATCTTTTGTCGGGTCTAATGTGAAAATTACATTAAAAAATTACAGTTTTTACAGAATTAATTTTCACTTAATTCCAAAAAGAAAATGGCGTATATAAGATTGAAATAAATTCTCTACCTTCTATACTAGATCAATTGTGAAGCAAGTTGTTATCAAACATTGTTGTGATAGATGTACAGCTAATATATTCATGTATTCCATTACCTATCTGATGGTACAGTTTTTACACAGAAAATATTTATTTGAAAAACCTGCCACTCGGCTTTTTCCGGAAAGGTCACAGGTCGCCGTGACCTGTGCAATAATTACAATTAAAATTTTTCTTATTCTAACAGCAAGCGTTTCTAAAATGCAGTATGGCGAAATGTGGTGTAATATTACGGTAAATCTGAATAGTGGTCACATGTCATGTTGACATATCATGTGGTCGGGAAATCACGTGCAACATTTTAAGATTTCAGGATTGTTTACTAGTTAATTGCTATTTGTACTCTTTATTATTTATCTTTGTTAATTAACATATATTTTAAATGCTGATAAATCGTGGTTGGCTGCCCATGATATCTGATATACTAGCATTGTGGATCGATATCTCTGGGTGCCCGGCCTGGATACAGTTTTGCCAGAACTTCAATATAGCAAAGAAATTACCTAGTGTTTCGGTATAGTGCCTTTTGTTTGTGTTTGTTTGAAATTGCTTAAACCCACCGAAAGTCATAATGAAGCAGCCAAAACAATACAAGGTTAAACACGGAAGTTTATAACAACCTATTATAATGACCTAAAGGAAAAATCATTTATGGTAACAATGAGCCTTGCATTGTAAGTCATGGTTAAAATGTGTTGAGTACCCACCCCACCCCCATAGGCCTACATAATCATAGGGCCTGCACTTTGGCTCGACATTTGAAAGGGGCGTGAATTCATTTTTGGATACGCCCCTATTATAATTAGGTAATACTCGACTCACACACATTCCCTATATGTATATACATGTACCACATGTAGTAAATATGCCTGCTTTATCTGTATTCGCTACTTGCACGGTTCCGCCATTATGCACTATGTGCGGGGAGAGCCTCGAACTGGCAGCATACACGAATGGGAATTGAACTAGTCATAACGTTCTGTGTAAGGTTACATAATTCTTCCTTTCATGTATGCTGCCAGTTCGAGGCTCTCCCCGCACATAGTGCATAACCCCTTCGTACATACTGTGTACAATTGTACACATGGACTTCTATTGCTCCCTGTATACCATGGGAAGCTTATTACTGCAAACAAACACCATGTGCACAATTGTGCATTCATATGCTATCCTCCAGTGCAGAGCGCCCTCGCCTAACGGAATGTCATTTTTCATAATCTAAGAGGGCATCACCCACTACAGCACGTTGCCAGAAGACATGTACTTTCCCTTTGTAATTTTATATGAAATATCATTGTGGACAAGCTAAATTCTAGTCAGGGGGTTAGTGTATGACCTGTAGAAAACATGGAACACTATTTTTGATCAAATGCTTCAAACATATGTGGTGTAGAATTTTTTTTTAATGGTGTGTACAATTGTACACAGTGTGTCTCACCTTGTAAATATAAGACTAATATATTGTGTTCAGTTGTACACAGTGTGACTAATCTTATCAATATATAGGAGTTATTTAGTATACTTTGTACATCATTAGAAGTTCTTTTTAACTCTTTTGTCAATACTTCCATTCAGTTTATAATTTGCTCTGGATGCATTTTTTGGAAAAACCATTATGTAGGCCTATTATTACAGAGATAGTTAGGAGTAACTGGTCGTTGATGGGCCCGAAAATGGATCGTGTAGAGTGGAGTAACAAAATTAGTCTCAGAAATCAAGTTTATTAAGTGTGATGTCTTTTTCGGTCTCTCCAAAGACAAGAACTGTTTATTAGCATTTTATACCAAATTAATGAGAGTTAAGAGCCTACAGATACGGACGTATGAAGGCAACAGAAAAAAGAAACAAAGGGTTCAAGTTTGTTGCTTCACATATGTTACCAAGTTTTACTGCCATTACTT
The DNA here is from genome assembly GCF_039555335.1 of Amphiura filiformis. Lineage (NCBI taxonomy): Eukaryota > Metazoa > Echinodermata > Ophiuroidea > Amphilepidida > Amphiuridae > Amphiura > Amphiura filiformis. The sequence goes on along the minus strand of NC_092630.1, from coordinate 63,796,159 downwards.
AGTCATAATGTGTACAATTGTAGCCAAAAATCATTGTAAACGTCGTCACTTAGTCACAATGTGTACAATTGTACACATGCCCTAATTTGCATAATTGATGAGGTAATTTTTTTTTTTTAGTTTTTCACAAATTACTATCCAAAATAGTTATAATAAGCATAAAAAATATTTTTTTGATCGAGCCATCTTCCTTCGTGTCCGAAGGGGATAATGGCGGAACCGTGCAAGTAGCGAATTGTGCCGTTCTTAAGCAAATACGGTAGTTAAACACGATTTCTTCAAACATTATAACAATAGCTCTTTTACAGTGTGCAATCATCCCGGGAAATAATTGGGCAATAATAGAGGATGTGCGTGAAATTATTGATTGGCTCCATACAAAGGAATTGAACCGGTGTCCTTCACCGTAATCATGGCGCAATGCAGTGCATTCAATCAAACGTTGTCGTCAACCTATTTTATCGTATAGTGCATTTGTTATGTGTGTGAGACGAGCTGTCGCGGTAGATTGCAATAGCTTGTAATCATGCTTTTTTTGAATGAATTTGAGTACTCCGCCATATTTACGGTATGATACGTCATAATCTAGGTGATTATTTGCATTGGATGTCTTGAATACGCTGGCGAGGTTGTGTAATAATCGGATTAATGCTATAACAGTAGGTGAATACAAGTTTTGAATATATCGCGTTGCAAAGCCCCATTCAGTGATCCCAGCGAAAGTGAAAAAAAAAATCAAATTGTTACTTTTATAAAAAAATTTAATGAAAACAATTGGCAAAAAACCCAAGAAAACGGCAGTATTGACGAAGTTGAAGCCCCATTCAAATACATGTAGCTAATTTATATATACTGTCAGTATATAAATTACAGATTCACGTAAATGCATTATTTTTGTCTTAAATAGGCCTACACGGCTTAGGGCTGAACCACTAGCAGAAGACACCAAGTTGATGTTTTATGACCTTTGACATTCTTTTGTGGCGAGTGACATGGTCAGTTCAATTCACGCCGAGTGTCCTTTACAGGTTTAACTCTGCTTCAGTGGTCATGAAAGAATTCAAAAGATAACCTCTGCCCCAACAATCCCAAGCAATTGTCTGAAACTGCTCTTCGGATGATGTATCATAAGAACTCAGGCGTCAAATGAAAATAAAGAAAAAAATAAATAAAACAAGAAAAAAAAAAGACAAAGAAAAGAAACAATAAAAGAAAAACAAATATGAAACGTTCGAACAATATTTGGTTTATAAAATTAATGTGACCGTGATGAGGCTCGAACTCACCACCTTCCGATTTAAAGTTCGAAGCGCTAGTGTACCAAATTCTGATGCCTTACCAAGTGAGCTGTGCTCCTGAGATACGAAATAAAAAATAAAATAATACACTGTATACCTGCTTGTGTCGGTAATTGATTTACTCAAATTCCATAATGGTACAGTGCAACAGAGCAAAAATGCCCAAAATTTAAAAGCTATATAATTTATGACCACTATACACTACACATAAAAATACTAATACAAGGGAATTTCAACGTAAGAATCCAAACAATTAAGTACCAACATGCACAGCATTGTCCTTATATCACATTTGGGTTTTAACAAAATGTTATCAAACCTCGACTGTGATTGGCAGCTGCACAAGGCATCTCTTTGATAGTTGATAATGGCCTTCCATTCAGCAAGTGGCTACTAACTGACCTTGACAGGCTTGAATGAGCAATCGTATAACATTCATTGGCGCTAGTAGTAGTAAATTCCAATTTTCTTTGCTTTACCTCACTTGTTCTGCTCAACATTAAAAGGGGACACATCTGACAGTAAAAGTTTACATTTTATGGAAATTATGTTTAACTATTTGCTTAAACAGCACAAAACAGATAAATCAGACAAATTTACTATACATAGGCCTATACATGTATGGTATGCCAAGGACTGTTTAAGAATATAACATTAGATTTATGATATTTACTTCGAGGACTGTTATATATCAAAAATGTGAAAAATATCAAATTTTAATAATTTGTCATAAAATTTGTATTATATCGTGAATTTCAAACAATGAAATTTATTTGATATCAGAAAGACATTCTTCGTATTCAGAATGCAATTCGATATGTCTGATGTGCTCTCATGTCCCACAAAAATACTATCGAAACGCTCAAAACGCTCATTCCAGATCCCTTAATTTGGTTAATTTTCTTTTTTTTTTTTTTTTCTTTTCTTGTTTTATTTATTTTTTTCTATATTTTTCTTTGATTTATATTGCCAGGGTAAGGAGAGGAGGGAAGTAAAGGCCCATTCAGTGATTTTTTGATTTTTTTTCATCCCGGCGATCGTAAAAATCATCAAAATTCAGATTTTGGATACTAGATCGCGGAACTCAGTCTTCAATGATAGTCAGTAATTTTTTATATTTTGGACATTATTATGACTATCATTTGAGGACTGAGTTCTTATGATCCGAGGAGCAGTTTCAGACAATTGCTTGGGATTATTGGGGCAGAGGTTATCTTTTGAATTCTTTCATGACCACTGAAGCATAGTCAAACCTGTCAAGGACACTCGGCGTGAATTGAAAGACCATGTCACTCGCCACAAAAGAATGTCAAAGGTCATAAAACACCACTTTGGTGTCTTCTGCTATCTAAAGGCCTATGGCTGATTTTGTACCTTTCGTCATTGTCATAGATGTGCTAACATAGCTTGCTAGTGCAGTGGTTCAGCCGAAAGCCGTGTGTCTAAGACAAAAAATAATGCATTTACGTGAGTCTGTAATTTATATACCGGTACTGACAGTATATAAATTAGCTACATGTATTTGAATGGGGCTTCAACTTCGTCAATACTGTCGTTTTCCTGTTTTGTTTTTTTGCCATTTGTTTTTCATTAAAAAAAAATTATAAACGTAACAATTTGATTTTTTTTTCACTTTCGCTGGGATCACTGAATGGGACTTTATAGCGCGGATTATTCAAAACTTGTTTTTACCTACTGCTATATAGTATTAATCCGATTATTACATAACTTTGCCAGCGTATTCAAGACATAGGTTATGTAGGGATAAACTGTACATGGGTATAGAGGCCCTGCATGCTTTTATCGATTGGCTCCAAACAAAGGATTTGAACCGGTGTCCTTCACCGTAATCACGGCGCAGTAGCCTACAGTCCATTCAATCAAATGTTGTCAGTGTGCGAGACGAACGATGTATAAATCTGGAGGTCATATTATCACTTATCATGCTTATTGTAAAAAGTTTGTCCAATGCATATACTGTGTGTATTGTTCCCGGTATTGTCAATGCAGTCAAGCAAACAGGTATTATATTTTGAAAAGGCCGCTATAGTATATTCACAGGGGTGTCTTGAAGGGCCAATCATATGGGACATAATCAAATTGCAGTGACTGCTTCCTTTGTTACCACATGTCAGTCATCTTGTGATTATTGGACCATGTAAACCTGCAAAAACGAGCCAAAGTGCAGGCCCTATGATTACATACCGGTACCTTATAATATGTATATAGCACGGCTATAGCTATACATTTAGAAAGTAGGTCCTAGCGCTAAATTATGACAAATAGGCCTACACAAACCCGAACGCAAGTCTGAAGGGTGTAATGAAAATGCCAACCCGCGATGGGGGGGGGGTCATTCAAAATGCACCTGGAGATAGGAGGGACAGAAAATTAAAATCCCCTCTAATAACACGCGAATTTTTCTAGGTTTGGACAGTGGATTTTCCCATGGACCTCATCCTAGGTAAATAAATAAACAAACAAACAAACAAACAGACAAAATGGTTTTCATAATCATGGAATCCATAGCCCCTATAAATTGAAATTGCAGGCTATCACGGGAGCAAATTTCCAAAATCCACCTCATTTACCAGAATTGGGGATTTGGGCTACCAAATCGCTGGTCAGGCAATCCTGGTTTTCAATGGAAAAGGGACCTGGGTTGACAACAATTGAAATATCGATTATTTATGCTGGTTGCTCTCGAGGTAAAGTACTAAGTTTGACATTTTCGTAGCATGAAGGGGAAAAGGGTAAAATAAAAACGGAAATTCTGACAAAACTATAATATATAGACCCACACGATGTGCTTTACAGAGGTGGGAAATATCTTTCTTTAGCAAACTATATTAGTTTGAGACGCTAAAAATGAATTCTGTAAAAAGCTCACGGGCGAACTAAAGGCCTATAAAAATCAAAAATATCACACTAAAAGACACAATTTGATGCTTAATTTTAACACCAGGATTTAAAAAAAAATGTTCATCCAAGCACTATGTTTTTATTTGACATTACTGAAGAAAAAAAAAAAATTTTGCTTTATATTTGACCGAGAAAATAAATTTCATAGCAAAAGGTGTATCTCGGAATTGTGTTGATTTTAACATGTATCGATCGACTTTTAGCGCGACTAAGCAGAACAAAAGATCGGTTGTCCTGCGTTTAGACTGCATATGGCAAGCCAAGGGGTCCAATAGCGTGGAACTGTTACGCGTAGCTTCTTTCTCGTTCCGTGCAGCTTATTAACCAATCAGATTCGCGGTTTTAAACACGTGGAGCTGATGTAAATATCCTCTCTCACAAATATTAAGTTGTTAATTTTTGTTAAAAATTTTTTTTAGTATATCAGCAAAAAATGGTATATAGGTGCTATTAAAGTAATATCTGAACAGAATGATGATTGTTCTATATTTAGGGGCTATCATTTTCTTCGGAAGGGGATCCCAAATATAGGATGTCATACTTTTTTGGAAAGAAAAATAAGGGGGAGGGGTCATAAATTGATAATGACAAAATGTAGGGAGTCACAAGATGACTACAGATAGTGTGTTTATTGTATTCAAAAGACTGATTTCAATACAATTTTAGCCTGTCTAGGGGGTAAGGTGTATCGGTGGTGGGAGTCGGGGTCATAACATTTTTGATGCCGAAATAGTGAGGGCCGCAATTTTATTGACGCCGACTTTTTGTAAATGATGACCCATTTTACTCTCTCCATATTTACACAGTGGCATGTGATATCGCTTTCCCTGCAATATCTTTACACAGCGGTTTACATCAGTAGTAGTTGTTGTTTGACCTTCATATCCCCTGCACCGCTAATACAGCCCGAGTATAAAGTTACTTGCTATTAAACACGGTGTAAACTTGGAAACACTAAATAAATGTGACGTGTCATGTCAAAAGGAGACACTTTTGGGCAGGTTATCAATTTTGAGGTTTTTACATATCTTAGAAATAGAGATATTTTGCTCCACAACGCTGTTTTCCCCAATGAAATCGGACATTTCTAAGCGAAGATATTGGGTTTGTAAGTTATGATATTATAAAATTGGAAATCGAGATATCGGCCTTTAAAAATATTATTGACAAGTAGGGAGTAGGAATTACCTTGAAAAATGTCTCAAAAAATACAAGATGCCAGTTATATTCCTCCCTGAAACTATCAGACAATATTTTCAACATTAATAACATCACAAATTCGCAACAAACCCAAATTGTGAAAAAATTACCACTGGCAGATTTTTGGCTATATCTCCATTTACGATCCTGCCCAAAAAGTGTCTCCTTTTGACACGACACGTCACAAATATGCTTTGTGTCATTTTAGCCAGGCATTAGCAACATGTTCTCTTGACACGTGCTGTGATTTGGCCTCCTTTACCCGCTCGTTATCTATGCTAATTCCGTAAATTAATTACAAGATAATAATTGTGAAAGAGGATACCTAGCACTATACTACGCGCAGCTAGCGACCCAACCACGTGATTAAATTTGACTATTTTGATTGGTCAAACAGCTGCTCGTAACGAGAAAGAAGCTACGCGTAGCAGTTCCACGCTTTTGGACCCCTTGGCTTGCCATACACACAGAGGTGGTCACGCAGCAGAATTTCACATCACCTGACTTAGCTAGATTTCGAAGCTCTGCTGTTCAAATTCATGTAAATTTCAAAGTTTATACATTTAATATATTTAATATGATACTAATTTTTTGTTATAACCAACTGGTACACGAAATATACTAGCTTATTAATTACCTATACAGAAAAGTGATTATCAGCCTTCACTCAGCAAATTCACATGCCCGGCATATGCAGCCATTCTCCGTCTGGATAACATGACTGTCGCCCTCAATACGTCTGGGCACAAATTTAAATAACAATACGCTATTTACATATCAATGCGGCCTCATGCTAATTAAAGCTGCCCCATCCAGGAGTTCATCTATGTTACAACCCATTTTACCTAGGCCTATTATGTCCCTGAACTGCGGCGGGACAAACAACAACAAACAAACTTCGCCGCTTCCTACGCGAAATGAAAGCTCAACTTCCAGTCACCCTCCCGAAATCAACTGGAGCGTCCCTAACATTATAATATTTAATAATCGGATAGGCCTGCTGATCGATGTAAGTAAATATTCAAACATGCCAAAATACCATCAGTTGAAACATCAGATGTACTGAAGTGAAATAAAAATTATACAGAAAATAGACCTACTAGACCTACGATTTACGATTTAAAAATAAACAGATACATAGGCCTAAATACATTGATACAGAATGTGTATTATGTAGCAATGTTGCCCAAAATGTAACAAATTAAACGTAGGGACCAAGCCACTGAAAACGTATAAAAATATAAAGAAGAAAAAAATATTATAAACAAGTATTCCTGAAAAAAATTGGTGTCAGTTCCAATTTACAATGTAACTATTATTTTAATGTAATGTTAAAGAGAAGTTTTGCACTGCAGCACTGACAAGAACATTTAGTGGTAGTTCATTTTATCATTAAATAGGCCTAATTATACACTTACATAGGCGTGCATGTTTTGACGCAACGTCAGCCTTCTATTCTTCAAATTTTTTCACAGGAGGAAGATGGCGAATTTCATCATTCGATATCAGCAAAGTATCAGGCCCTTGCAACTCCTATACCAGCGCAATACAATTACAATTAATTAACACTGGACATGCTGGATGTTTTTATAAAAATATTGTATGTGATGAAGAAGGGGCTGGTGGTTTATTTGTGTAAAGGTCAAAATAGGATTCGGATAGGGTCAGGACTCTGTTTTGTCATCTTCCTTCTGTGGGTCTTTGAACCTGCTCATTGTCTGGTGTTTTTTGTTTGGGTTTTTTTTGGTTTTTTTGTTGTTGTAATTTTCGATTTTGAAATGGAGCCTTCATCTTTGGTTCGAGTTGTATTTTTTCCTGAATGTATTTTAATGCTTTCTCTCCCCCACCAGCTCTAAGTACTGATTAAATACAAAAAACTGAAAAAGAAAGAAAGAAAAAAAAAAAAGATGTGGACACCGTCAGTTCCCCCGTGTATTATCCGCCGGCGCCATTATCACGTGACTGTAGAAAAATGCTGCTGCCACCAGATATAGGCTAAGTAAAACAGCGTATTACTATCAACTTGACTTATGTCGATATTATCAAGACAGAGATAAGTGTCTGACGTCATCTGTCAAAGTCGTTGCAAAACTCGGCGGTAAACCGGGCCATGATTTTAAGCTTATTGTTAATTTTGCACCTTCAAACATACAAACCATCTCAAAAGTTAGGTCTTTATAGTAGGAAACCTTTTGGGCGAAGGCACCATGTCAACAATGCCTAGAAAAGTTGCCTTTTGCCTTGTAAAAGTACGTAATTTTTCGGCACTTCCTGGTCAGCATGGAAGCAGATCGATTCGGCCAAATCAATTCGTCCACAGTTGACTTGGCCATATGCCAATTCATGCATTTGGCCCCAAGCTAAGTCAGCCACAAACCAGTTCGATATTGACCAAAAGGGATAAACGATTTTAAATCATTCATTAACATATATTCATTAACATATTAAAATATGTTAATGAATATATGTGACCGTCCATCTCGAAACAGCTGTAAAGTCGGCTCGCGGTCAATTTTGTTTTATTTCGTGTTTAGAAAATATATCATAAGCTTTAAAATGAAAAATCATTTGACTCCAGAAGTAAAAAAAAAAAGAGGGTTAAGTGCACAACGTACAAAAAAGTGACTATATCTCATTAACCGATGATCCTACAGATATGCGACCACTGACTTTTTTTCCCTTATGACCAGACGAAAAATTCGACATATGGCACGACTCGAGGATATTTGGTTAAAAAGATAGAGGGTTAAGTGCACAAAATTAAAAAAAAGTGACTATATCTCATTAACCAATGATCCTACAGATATGCGACCACTGACTTTTCTGTTCCTATGACCAGAGGAAAAATTTGACATATGGCACGACTCTCTAGGATATTTGGTTAAAAATATAAATAAGTGAATATATCTTATTAACCAATGATCCTACAGATATGCGACCACTGACTTTTTTTGTTCCTTATGACCAAGGGAAAAGTTTGACATATCTCACGACTCTGTAGGAAATGATGTACATCATCATCATCATACATCATCATTTTATTTTCATTCAAATCAACATACAAAGTATAAAAGACACAACATTTGAATGTGGAGATGCTCAAAAGGCCTGAAGCGAGCGCCCCCTTACACTGCCTTAAGTTACAACATACAATTACACAAAGTTAACAAATAAAAGAAAAAAGAAAGAGGACTTAGAGGAGAAGAACATGCAAAGAAAGACTCCAATATAAATATTTATAACATTTCATATAGATATTCCACAGTCCACACAAGAAATTGATAGTTGGAGTGGAGATGGGGGGATGGGTGAGGTCATTAAATAATCCCTAAATATTAGATGTAATTGTTTATTAGACTTTTCTTTATTTGTAACTTAAACTGGTTTACTGATTTTGCCATCTTTATATATTTATCAGTAATATTCCATTTCCTAGGACCGGAAGCCCGTGTTGTGAGGGCCACAAACTGCGGCTACGTACAGATACGCGAACGCTGACTTGTTTTGTTCTTTATGACCAGAGGAAAAGTTCGACATCGCACGACTCTTTAGGATATTTGGTTTAAAAGATAGAGGGTTATTGCACAAAGTACAACGAATTGGTTTGTGACCGAATGCAAGACATCAATTCATCTAAATATACAGATTTAGTGTAAAAACAACGGTTATGGAGAAAATCACGAAACTTTTTTTGTACATCAATATACAGGGTTCGAATTGGCATGTGGGCGATTTGGTTTGGGGCTGAATTGACGAATAGTATCGATATCGATATTGATATTTTTACAGAGCACGTGATATTTCGATATGATGATTCGAATTGTCACGTGATCGTCAAACCTGTACTAAAGGTGTCAGTTCTGCAGGAACTGACACAAAAACAGTAAGCGTAGAAAGAAAGTGAAGTGAAGCCTAAATAATCATTTTCCAAAGTGAGGGTAAAAACACATCTTGCATAATAAGTACAACTTAGCCAACAATTTAACCTGTCCGTTTTGATCTTGCCTTACTTTTCACAGAATGCATTGTAAATTTATGTTTAAGGGCTCGGATAGCGACGTTTTTACGTGTATAATAATTATATATTTTTGTGGGACCTGAGAGCAAATCAGACACATCGAATTGGATTTTGAACACAAGGATTGTTCTTCTGATTTTTACTAAATTCGGGATATATACATTACACATTTTATGGCAAATTATTAAAAATTGAAGTAAATTGTATAAATCTAACGATATGCACCTAAAGATTATGACGTTGGGATGAACAGCTGTCCATCATATGAAAATCTTGACCTTCATTATTAAAGATATAGATTTTTTCCTCAAAACACTAAAAAATGTAGTAGTCAGGGGGCACACGTCACCAAACTAGCATTACTTCAGAAGTTGTGCCAAGTTTGATTTTTAACTTTCATGTGTTCAATAACATCACAAGGGATAACTTCCAACTTGGTTTGAAAATCTCACTTTCTTTTTTCAACTAATGAGGGCGCTTTATAAAATGATGCATTTTGCAAGGAATCTATTTAAGAAAATGCCGATATCATGTTGCAGTGAACTTTGTTTTGGCCAAATTCAGTCTTATTAACTAGAGTCAATAGAATCTGGGTATACAGCGAATAGCTATCGCCAACCATATTTTGACCTTTTGACCCCAAAGTAAATATTGACCTTTGGGGTCATAAATAATTTCAACATGTTTAGAATGTCGTAAGAATCGTTCCTGTTGAATTTGAGCTTGATTGGGCCAATTTTAAACATTTTTTTTTGCAAATTTGACGTTTTGACCTCCTTAATGACCTTTGTCCCCAATATGAAAAAAACCTCATCTACACCGAGAAAATGCATTGTTACAGTTTAAATTTAAAAAATATACTATGCTTTGTTATGGAGATAACAATTCTTGAAGTTATTTAGCTTGTCATCTTGGATCACGAAATTGTTCCCGACGTCTCTTCTTGCAAACGGAAGCATAACTGTATCAAGAACATACAAGTACTGGTCCTGGTGCATGTGTCCTTCTAGCATGTAGAGGTGTGATTTCGACCTTCTGTGAATGCTCCCCATACTGTGATTCCACCACCATCTCCCTGGACTCTAGGAAGGATACAATCCTCAAGCAGGGCTTGACCAACCTGTCTTCGGACCTTGAACCGGCCATCTTTTCTGTAGAGGAGGAACCGGACCTCTTCACTGAAGATCACATTGCGCCAGTAACCTACTGTCAAACCCCTATGTCTCTCTGACCAAAGCCAGCGCGCATGCCGATGTCATTGCAGAAGTATCGGCTTTCTTATTGGTCGTCTTGTGCCAAAACCTGCAATAACCAGTCTATTGTTCACAAGTTTCCTGGTAATAGGCGCGTTTATGGACCTCAGCCATTCTGTTCGTAGCCGAGATGCAGACTTCGTGCGGCCATTGCGGCAAAGTCTCAGGAGAGATCGGTCTTCCCTGTCGATTGTCTGTCGGGGCCGACCTGACCTTGGTCTAGGTGAAGTAATGCCGGTCTCTCGACATCTCTTCAAAATTTTAGAGACTGCACCTTATGTAATTCCTAAAGCGGCAGCAATATTCTTCTGTTCGTAGCCGCGATTACGTAAGTCAAAATCAGATGCAACAAAGTAAATATGGTTTCTTCACACCGTACTGCAAACGACAATGTAACCTTATGAATCATATCGCTAAAATAACTGCGAAAAGGATGCCCGATGGCTCAATGGTCAGGCATAAGAAACCATTGTCTTACATTAGCTATTGTGGGATATGGAATGGTAGGCCTACCTAAGACCTTGGCAGACACCCATGATCCATTTTGCATGGCTGACGGGTCATTGATGGTAAGAAATCTGCGCTTAAAAACAGGGTTATGCAAAAAAATAAAAATATTCCAAACTTTTGTCCATGACTGTAATTTGCCATAAAATTTGTATTATATCACGAATTTCACAAAATCAAAATTATTATTATTATTATTTTTATATCAGAAGGACAATCCTCGTATTCAGCATGTAATTCGATATGTCTGATGTCCTCTCAGGTCCCATAACAATTATGTGCACATGTTGCTATCCGCTTCCTTAAGGAGGTACTACACCCCTGGATAAATTTATGTCTATTTTTGCATTTTTTGCAAAAACTAATAACACTGTGGTAACAAAAGTTATGTATATTATAGGGGCAAGGAATCCAATTACTACACTGGAATTTCAGTGGTCCAAGACAAGCGGTTCGTTATTTATGATATGAAATAAGGTACCGCTAGTCACTGAAATTTCAATGTAGTACATTCGTAAATGCCAGTATTTTTTCCCTGAAAAGTATTTGCTTTTCAGAAAAAAGAGAAATGCATTTACGAATGGCGTGTTATTGTAATCATCGCTCTATTCGTGGAAAATAATGGAGCGGTAAAACAATGCGCGACGTCATAGGTGTGTATTAACAATGTTTAATAGTATTAATATTAAGAAGTACACTGTGACTTTTTTAGTTTATAAATAGCTACAACTGATCGCATTAGTTTAATTTAGGGGTCTTTTAAGAGCTGAAATTAAGGGTCTTTCAGCGCGCTGTTTTGGTAAAATTCAGGGGTCTGTCCAAAAGCTGGGGTCACTCTGGGAAAGCATACCCGTATGGCCATAGTGTTAGGTAACCCCACCCCTCAAGCACTATTTCAAAAGGAAAGAGAACAATGTCAATGTAGGAACATTATTTCAAACCAAACATGACAAAAGAGCGTCAGACCTAATATAAATCATAGACCATATACAACTTAGCTTGTCAGATAGCCTACATGCCTACATAATGATTATGCTAGTTGCATTTATATACTATATAAGAACTAGAAAAAATAGGAACAACAATTTGTCTTTAAAAAGATAAGTTCACGGATCAGGTGTATAGTAGGCCTACTTTGAGCTACTTTGGTCTAACATTTAATATTCATATCTAACCTACTCTGCACTTATTCGACAATAAATAAGTGATTTGAGGCTTAATAATGATACCTGCGTCTTGACTCTGGAAAACAATTTTTTTAACCGGAAAAATATGGGGTCTTTGGATGACAGAACATGTGCTGGTAATGTGGTCTTTGGGTGGCAGTGATGGTGAAAAGGGGGGTCTTAATAGCCCTACATACGCGTTACCTCAAAAGTGGGAGTGCCCCCCTCCGGATTTCAGCACACCACATCAAAGCTCCCATTGGGCGCCCCATTTTTATTAAGCCACCTTCAGGAAACAAATTTGGCTATAACTGTCAAGAAGAAAATTGTATGCAAGATGCCTTATCACTTAAGTAAACAAATTACCCTGGGCAAATTACACAGCTATTTTGATCTTGCTAGATTTTGTCAAAATATTTGTCTCATAGCCCTGCTTTTATGAACACCAATTATTATTTTGTAACAGAAAATATATTATACAGGTTTATACACACATTGCTGGGTTATTACAAGAGTCAATAAACATTCAATTAACTACATGTATAGATAATGGACTTAGTTTTGTGCAATGTAGTTATATTGAACTTTTTCTAGGGTAAATCGCCTGCTGCATAGTTTTCTATACATAGATGGGTAAATCACAAAATAAACATTGCTGACCATGACCTGCCTAGTTTTGATTAACCAATCAGTTAGGTGTATTGTCAGCATGTGATGGATATAAGCCAATTGCAAACATGTTTAAAAAAGGGCAAACATTTCCTACACTGAGCAGTCTCTTTGACGGGTTTAAGGGCTGATAGTCCTTGTCATGTGGGGCAGGATTAGATAAATGCATACAAACTAGGGTATGAGATATTAGGAATTATAGTCTTTTAACCACAGGGTTGGTGGGCTAAAATAGCTATTCAGGACACAGGATATGTAAGGGATAAACTGTGCATATGAGATGTGAGGGCAAGTTGCATTATTTCACTCCCGTGAAAAAACTTTATTTCAAACCCGGGTTTTTTTCATTGAAAAGACAGAATTAATGTTAGAAGAAATATTATTTAGTTCAATTTATTACAGTTCTATCATAAGATGTTTTAAGATGTTTTGCTTAAATCTTGTTGGACCAAGGTCATTTACCTATAATTAATAAATAATAAATAAATAAATAAATAAATAAATAAATAAATAAATAAATAAATAAATAAATAAATAAATAAATAAATAATACAGTTATTTATTTACCTTACCTATTTATAAGTACATTTCAAATGAGGTACATTTCTTAAATATTATAGGCTATGTGTATAAATTATTACCGACTACTAAAATATTACAGAACATTGCTATTGTTGATAGAAGAAAATATCATACAAAATGTTAACATTTTGAAGGTGTTTGGTGTCAATCTGAACTGAAATTGAGTCATGTATCAGATTTCGTTGATTATAGCAAAATTCAACCACAAAAACATATCCAGTACATTTAATATCTGCCTAAATTCTTCTAGTAAAATAAACAAAGTCATCGCTTACTACTCTAATCTATGTCCACACATCATGCGCTTTTGGGGGGGGGGGGGGGGCGCGAGCGGGCGGCAAAAACGAAAGGGCGGCGGCAGATAAAAGGGCGGCAAAAAGAATAACGAAAGAAAAAAGGGCGTGACCTAAGGGGCGGCAA